>NC_041403.2:117561994-117784494 GCF_900747795.2 Erpetoichthys calabaricus | reverse complement strand
CCGGAGCTTGTCAGTTCAAATCCTGGTACTGACACCACTGTGTGACCCTCAGGAAGTCACTTCACCTGCATGTTGTGCAAAAAACAAAAGTAATGTAACAAATTGTACCTCAGATGTTGTAAGTTGGTGGAATAAAGGCATAAGTAAAATAGATAAATATGTATTATACACATAGGAACTATTCATTTATTTTCAGTTAAGTCATCTGCAGCAAACTTTTATAAATGAGAGTTTCTGATTTTTAGATAGTGCAAACTGTTTCTTCTTTATTGACGTTTTCTCTTGGAGAGGTTTTTTCATTTCATTGAAAATGAAAGCAGCAGCTGCCAAAATATGTAGCTTTCTTATTAATTTTTCAACATTGTGTAAAATAAATGTATAAAGTAACATAAAAGGTTTAAATACTGGTTATTCGTTTACACTAAAATATTACTACAGAGATACAAAAAAAGTAAAATGGATATGTTCTTTTTCTTTAAGGAGATTAAATATTACTGAAGAAAGAAAAAAAAAAATTAAACAGCCAAATGGGGCTATGCATACGAACTTAAAAGGTTTAAATAAAACAGAAATATATATTTTATTTTTAGTTGCTTAACTTGTGGAGGGTGTATCCTGTAGCAAAGCCCTAACTTTTTTCGTGAAAGTCCGTTTCAGTCAATAAGTCTTAAAAAAACGTGTAAAGATATTGACAATAAGCTAAGTCATCTGCAGCAAAGTTTTATAAATGAGGTTTTCTCCTTTTTAGACAATAAGCTACGCAAACCCAGGAAGACATGGAATCGTTTAAATCAAGTATCATTACATCTTCCTTTCTTAAAGAGAAGTAAGGCAGTACTTATAAGCTTACATATTTATATATAGACATATATATATATATATATATATATATATATATATATATATATATATATATATATATAGACATATATATATATATAGACATATATATATATATATAGACATATATATATATATATAGACATATATATATATATAGACATATATATATATATATATATATATATATATATATATATATATATATATATATATATATCCGAAGCCGTGCAAGCACACTCTTTTGAGAATGCAACGTATAGTTGTACAGAAGAAAAGCAATCTTGCCTGAAATGAATGGCAACCTTTTGTAGGTCTATGAAGTTAATTTAAACTTTAGGTTTACACAGTGCTTTCTTTCCGAAGTACCTGCACTCATGAATATGTCTGTATGTGTCAGTCGGTCAAATTCACGCGCTTCGCACCGGCGAAGTACCGCTTTTAAATTTTTATTAAGAAGAAAATAAAACGTTTTTAAATTGAGGGAAAATATACTAATAACAGTTTGTTAAGGATCAGTTTTTTTGTGAAGCTGCCTTTACTCGAGTGATCACTTCGACCTGACTTGGTGGCCAAGTGTAAGCGTTACCTGGAAGTAACCACCCATACAATCAGATTGTGAATCAGACTACGAATGCCGTGAATGTAATTACACACTCACTGCACTTGCTTACGGTAATCGAACCTCGGACGTCAGCGCTAGAGGGGCTTAGCAGCGGTGAAGTATTGGTTTTAAATTTTAATTAAGAACAAAAGAAAACCTCAGAGGTTCGATTCCCGTAAGGGAGTGAAGTGAGTGTCCGGCTACCTACCAGGTAAAGCTTATGGTCGGACAGCAAGTGACGTAACATCAGCCACGGTGCCTTCAGTTGTGAGAAGCAGATCATAGAATGATTGAAAATAGTTTTGCATTTACCTTTTTAGTAAAAGGCGAGCTTTTAAGCCTGAGAAATCACCCCGTAAATGCACACGTTTAATTGCACATGTGTTAATATGTATGGTTACACAGTATTAAAAGACAGTGAAGAACGTGATTTACCTTTGTTCCCGCGTTTGATAAAAGGCGAGCTTTTAAGCCTGAGAAATCACCCCGTAAATGCACACGTTTAATTGCACATGTGTTAATATGTATGCTTACACAGTATTAAAAGACACTCAAAAATTAACGTCATTTACCATCAGCCACGGTGCCTTCAGTTGTGAGAAGCAGATCATAGAATGATTGAAAATAGTTTTGCATTTACCTTTTTAGTAAAAGGCGAGCTTTTAAGCCTGAGAAATCACCCCGTAAATGCACACGTTTAATTGCACATGTGTTAATATGTATGCTTACACAGTATTAAAAGACAGTCAAAAATTAACGTCATTTACCTTCGTTCCCGCGTTTGACTCGTGCTGTAAATCTCTTCCTTGTTTTTAGGTCACGTGATTACGTAGGAGGCGTGATGACGCGATACGTGACTCCGCCTCCTCCATTACAGTATATGGACAAAAAATATGTTCCAGTTATGACCATTACGCGTAGAATTTCGAAATGAAACCTGCCTAACTTTTGTAAGTAAGCTGTAAGGAATGAGCCTGCCAAATTTCAGCCTTCCACCTACACGGGAAGTTCGAGAATTAGTGATGAGTGAGTCAGTCAGTCAGTCAATCAGTCAGTCAGTCAGTGAGTCAGTGAGGGCTTTGCCTTTTATTAATATGTATAGATGTTTTTTGCTAAAATGTGAATAATTTTTCTTTACCTTCTATAACCTATTTGGGGTAAAATAAGATTAGCGAATGATTTCCAGCGTGACTTGTTCTGAGATCGACTTTCTAACAGAATTCATTTTAAACCCACAATAATGTGAGCCTCTACTAAGGAACCTGATATTGTGTCCTACAGCATTAATGAGAAGTTCTTTAATGGTAACTGGAAAGGTCATCTTGCCACAGAGAATGTGTATATTTGTATGATTGGCTTATGTTTGTTGCTGCAGGCCTTTACTGAGATAAAGCAAGTTTGAAATATACACATGTATAAATACAAATGCATGTTATAAATTCAAGGACAATATAATCAAAAATAACTTTAATTCTTAAAAAAACAAAGTCTGGAAGATAGCCTCTGAAATGGACATTATTCTTTGCAAAGGGCACTAAAATAAATATACTGTATGTTGATAAGTGCTCCAAACCAAGAAACAGGGTACTCAAAGTTGATCTGAGCTCAACGGGTCCTCATGAGGCATCATACTAAATGTATAGGTTAATAGTTATCACAATGGGTTTAATGTGTAATATTAGAGTTTACATTACATTATCCACCTTTCTGTTTTCTTAATAAGGTTTTCTCAGTGCAGAGCTGCAAAGGTGTGTAGCACAACGTGGCAGCAGTGGATGTAAGACATAGAATTAATATAGATTTTTCTTAGATTTAGAAGAAGCAATAAGGTTAAATATAGTTCTAGGATAAGTACAAGTGACCAAAGAAAAAAAAAACTAACGAAAGACAGCAACCAAAAAATGTAATTGTTTGTATAACAACCCTGATTAACCTGTGGACAAACAGCAGATTATTAAACTCATTTGACAACACCGCTGAATAGAGAAAGAATGCATTTGATTAACTGTAAATATAATTGCTACATATCAGCAGAATGTTTTTCTAAATTAGCCCAGCTGCATGACAGCATTTAATTTTATAATATCATTATAATATCACTAAGGGCAGGAAAATACAAAATAAGGAGACTGGAGTGTGCATTATGGGTGTCTCTTGTGTGGAGTTTGTGTGTTCTCCCTGTGTCCACATAGGTTTCCTCAAGGTGCCCCCCTTTATTCACAAAATCCAAAGACATGAGGTTTAGGTGAATTGGTATTACTACATTTGCACTTGAGTGAGTGTTCACCCTGTGATTTACTAGCCCCCTACCCAGATACTGCACTTGCCTTGCACCTGATGATTGTTTGGATAGGCTCCTGCTGCCCCACTACCATGCAATGGATAAGCATGTAAGGAATATGCATGGATGGGTGGATAATATCACTAGGTCAAATTGGTACAAATAAAATAAACACTGAATATAATGTCATATGATTCTTTCTGTTGGTTAGTTTGGTGTCATCTTTTTTGTTTCCAATCTCTTTAATAACTTCACAATAAATCAAGCAATTTCTTAATTTTAATAATTTTCAAAGCTTTTACTTATGTGTATTTTTATTAACTTTTACATAACTAAAGTTTGTTTTTTTGCTTAGTATAGTTTTAACTAAACTATATTTACAAATACAGCATGTGCTGCACTATGGACTGATGAATGTGTTTTTTGCATAAAAATACATTTCATTTATTAATTTTAGCCAACATGTATGTTTAACAGAACCTAAGTGAAATTAGTCTATTGGAATTCAACAACTGCACTCAAAAAAAAGACAAAGTTAAAAAGTTCTTAATTTAAGGATAATAACTTGCTTTTCATACATTGTTATTGAAAAATGTCCTAGGGCAAGAGTACCTTGTGTAATGAAACCCATTCTCTACACAATTGCACATACAATAGCTGCAAGACAGACATGGTTCATGACTTTTTATTGTGAAAATGAACTTTAACTTGTACAGAGTTGGATAATATGGTGTGCAGGAGGGGTTACAATCTAAAAGCATTATATCACATTTGCAAGCAAAAAATCTTGGGGCAAGTATATTGGTGGAATGTTGTTCACAACATGAACAATGAATCTATTGGTAAACACTGGGAGTTAAAGACATCTTTCTATTTAGAGATTGAAGAATTCAAGTAGAGAATTCCAAACAGTGAAGGACAGCCTCTTGAGGGACAAATGTCTATGTGCAATGCATAAATATCCATTTAGGACCACTACCAACTACTATCAATAAGGTATCTATAAGCTTGCAAAAAATAACTTTTTTACAGTCAACTTTCAGTTATTTGGGGTTGATCAACTAGATTGAATGTTAACTGTAGTAAAAAAGAGATAATTTTACAGTGTTAGCCTTTAAACACCACATTATGTGAATTGCAACATGCCTACTCTTAAACAACAAGTGCAGTTAACCATTTGAACTATATTTTTAAAGCATTAGAACCATTTGGATTTTGTTCTTGTCTAGTGGTTTGCTAAGCAAAACATTTAGACCTTGACAGATTATTCATTTAATGCCAGTGATAAATGTACAGGAAGTTAAATATAACTTTACTTATTTAAACAATGACTTTTAAAAAAAACAGTTACTAAATCAAAGTATCAAAACAAAATGAATTCATTAAAATTCAAAAGCAATCAACAATCTGGTATTATTCGTTTTACAAGGCTGAAACTGTTAGGAGCCCCTACAGCAGCATGAATAGGGTTATGCAGGACAGGAATCTGGTTGTAAGCTGCTCTGATGGGAGTGTTATGTCCAAATTTAGTACTAATTGTAGTTAGTTACTCATTGGGCACAAATCATTCCTGGGGAAGTGTTAACCCCAGAAACAGAGATATCCAATAGTTTATCCAGGTAACCCATCAGTTGGCTTGGCACTTTAAGAAGGCATAGGGAGCCAGACTGACAGGAACAGGGACCAGAAGGACCCAAGGAGTTCCCTAGAGGACTACTGACTTTGGAAGTGATTTAGAAGACTTTCCCCAGAGGGAGTTTCTAGTCATTGTTCAATAGGCCCTTCTGCTCACCTGTTATTGCAGGTTAGTTTGCAGCTGGGTGTGGAGAAGAGATCAATGACGCATCTAACGGGAAGGAGACAAACAAGAGGCCAGAGGTTTCAGGATTTTCGAAGGGAGAGCATTTGTGTGGTTTGGGAAACTTGTAAGTGCTTTAATCTCTCCATGCAGTAGACAAGGAAGAACCTGTATATGTCAGCCTAGAAGCACATTAGTTAGGTTTATTATTTTCTTTGGTTTATTTGATAATTCATGTTCTCACTGAATGTAAAGCCCCACTTGTAATTTTATTTAGTTCATAAAACAATCTTCTTTAAAAATTGTCTTTGATCGGTTTGAGGTCTGCTCTGTAGTGTCCCCAAAACACTACAGTTTTCTAAAGTAAATATGCTACCAAACTGGACAAAATGTTGACTTCCTTCTAATAAAGCAAAATTTGGAGAAAAAAGAGAGACACAGACTTTATTCTAATACACAAAATGGTTGCTCTGACAACATATTCAGATTGCCAATCATGTGTCCCCATGGCAGTTTGCACAGAGTCTCCATACACATATCATAATTATAGTAAATAATAAATTACAGCAATTATGTGAATAGAGGCTCAAATGCAACTAGATCTGGCACATTTATTATAAGTATTGGGAATGCAATTAGTTCTTATTAACAAGGAAATAACTCATGCTGTTCAGCAGAGACTTATAAATGAAGGATGATATCTATTTAACTTGAATGTTTCAGTTAAGCTTTTATTAAAACTCTGAATGAATAAATTGCAGATATCACAGAGTATGTTTTGCCTGCTGTTTTGGATTTTGATGCAGTCCTTGCAAAACAAAAACAAAAATATTACTTCCTGCTTTTTACCCTGCATTTGGTAATCACTGTACTCTGTACACATGACTATAATGACTCTAAACCAGTAATGTGCTTTCATTTCTTACATGTCCTGCTGAATCACTACATGTTGGTCTTCTGAAAATGTGAAAAATATTAGCACAATATCTGAATATTTAGTGATTACAACTATGCACATTCTGGACCTCCTGTGGCACCTGGAGCCATGCCCACAGCTCTACTTCTAAGCTGTTTTCCTATGTAAAATAATCTGAGATACCCAGAGTATTGGATTCAATGGATGGGAAGATTCTTTCATCATATTAGATGGCCCAGCACAGAATCTACTGTAGGATACCCAGGTTAGGAATGGGCAGCCAGTAAGCCAAGCTCTTCAGGACTTTGACTGTGTCTAACCTTGTCTTTTATAACTGACAATGGAGCATCCAGAGGTTTATTTTCTACAGAGATGCTGTTTTTTTTTTAATTTTTGTTTTCCTCTCCTCTTTTGTAAACTGGCCATTCTTCAACAATTAATTAATTAAATGGACAGATATTATTAGGTTTGACTTATTTTAATCAGTTTTAAAACACTTTTTTTTCTTTCCGATTAAACAAATATGCATCTTTATGTGTATTATATATTAAGTAATTTATAAATTTTGCAGTTGCATTTACTTGTGAACTTGTTATAGCATTCTGAAGCTGCATTCAGTGAAGAGTGCTATAGAAAAATAAACTGAATTGATAATTAAAACTAGTTTATATATTTTCTTATGACAATTATTTAGAATTTGTGCTATAGAGACAAAATCATCTCATTTACTTAGTATTTCCTAGTCACTACTGAGACAGGGAGTTACTTCTCCTGCACTAAAGCAACCGGATTCCCAATGGAGCAGTGAGACTAAGAGTGCATGATTAATAAACATGGGCGGCACGGTGGCGCAGTGGGTAGCGCTGCTGCCTCGCAGTTAGGAGACCCGGGTTCGATTCCCGGGTCCTCCCTGCATGGAGTTTGCATGTTCTCCCCGTGTCTGTGTGGGTTTCCTCCCACAGTCCAAAGACATGCAGGTTAGGTGCATTGCCGATTCTAAATTATCCCTAGTGTGTGTGGGGGGTGTGTGTACGTGCCAAGCCCGGGGTTTGTTTCCTGTCTTGCACCCTGTGTTGGCTGGGATTGGCTCCAGAAGACCCTGTACTTAGGATATAGCGGGTTGGATAATGGATGGATGGATGAATAAACATGTACAGAACCCAAAGTAGTTTGAACCTATAGCTTTGGAATCATATTTTTGGCTCAATCTCCCTCTCATAATGGCAAGTCTGATTTCTTTAGCAGAACATAATGAACATCAACTTGTAATCCTGAAAATCTGAGGAGAGACTGAGAAATTCCCCAGTTAGAATAGTGTATGAGAGATCTGCATAAATTAACATTGCATTGCTGGCCAGAACAGTATGTTATCTTGCTCCATTTGTCTGCAAAATGAAAAAAGATAAACCCTGGGAGATTTTTTGATGCATTACACTCATGCACTCATGCATTTTGATGCATTACCCACTCATTGACTAGTGGGTGTTTCTACTCCATGTTTTGAGTGTGGCACTCCAGCAACCTTCAACTGCACTTCTCAGTGCAGACTAAAAGATGGCTTCACTTTATCTTATCTAAAACAGTGTGAATAACATTCACCCTGTTTGTAGGCCAGCCCAATGTCAAAGAATTCCATACTCATACCTATGACATTATTTGTAAAGCACTTAGTTGTTGAATCCTCCCACGCTGCTTCTGCGGCATGACAGCAGGTATATGCCAGGCTTTACTGTGAACCATGGGGGGCCACCTAGTAGAATCATCTAGACTTCCTGCCATTTAAAATAAAACATCCCTTCTGGCTTGTGACCAATGAATCTGTAATGTTATTGACAAACAAATTAATGACAGGCAGACACATACACACCTGGGCTTTTAGATATATAATGATGATTTAGAAAAAGGCTTCATAAACCTAAAATATTTTGGGCAGATGGAGAAATGCATTGGGATCTGCAAAAATATAATTACAATTTGTAACATTATATAGAAACCAGCACAAGGCTATTTTTGTATAAAACAGACAAAAATGCAAGTCTTGGTAGTCCCCAGTAACAGTGCATCAATAAACAGGGTGTTGTAAAAAAATGGTTTGAGTCTAGATAGATAAGCAAGTATTAAAATTTAAGGCTCTAATAAAAATTTAAAAATCAGGAGTGGTCTCCCCTAGACTTTCTTGTATACTCAGATATGGGAATTGATATTTGAGGAGCAAACTACAAGACAATGATTATATTTTTATATTATGTACATTAAAGAACCATCAACAACAAATCAAATCAAATTAATAATATATTGAACAATGTTGGATAAATCGGACTCTACAGCTGCATGGATAAAAGGTAAAGTTCCACTTCATGTTAACGGAAATAGCCCAACATTTGATATAAATCTATGTTTTGTACTTAATATTTGTATGCAAAATTTGGTTGACCTAAGTGAAAGCTTACTCAAGTTATTGTATTTACACACACACACACACATGCACACACAGACATAATTCCAAAAATGGTCTAAAACATTGAGAGTCATCAAAATCTCAAAATGGAATTTTTGGAGGATTTCAATACTTTCCCTATACTTTGTATACGAGAAAGTCAGGGAGGTCTAAAACGTCAAGATTCATCAAAATTTCAACATCGAATTTTTGGGCGATTACAATACTTTCCCTATACTTCATATACAAGAAAGTAAAAATGAAATTGTGGTTATGAAATATTTTATGATTGTCATCCTAACTAAAAGACAGAATATATTTATTACTTATTTTAGGAAGTACACAAGCAGTGGGGATATAAGGATTTCTTTATTTATATATGTGTGATGTTCATGCATGTTTAAATATGGTACTCATCACTTTGTTTATTCAGAATGCACTGAAGGATACTGATAGATTATTTAATTTATACACAGGTCATTGCTATATACAAAAGCATACACATACATAAATATTTACATAGAAAGAGACAAAATATTCTGGAAATTGCCTAAAGTTTGCTAAAAATGTACTTACTGCTGGTAATAAGGACTGCATGTTCTGATTGGAGTCAGCTATCGTTGCAAGGTAAACCAGATTTCTGTGCAGTATTTGCTGGTATCTGTGAAGAGCAAGGCTTGGCAAATAACTATCTGCCTGATTAGGAGTGACAGCAACCCAATAATTTGCAAACTAGGCGAATACATTTTTGCATTGTTATGTAATACACAAAACATGTCATCTGCATGTAAGACATGGAAAGGTAGTTTATTTTTACAAATAGCATACACTGTATATAATAAATGAAAAGAGCAATGGTATTATTTATGTACCTCATGAGCAAGGTAGCATATGGAAGGTAAACAGCATACATTTGCAAAGATACAAGTAAGGAACTTAAAAGCAAATATAAGGTGGCTGTGTGTTCATTACATATGATTGTATCATAGCTATAAAAAGTATCAATCCCCAGCTTTCACATTTTATTATGCCACAACATACAAGATTAATGTAATAAATTGGGATTTTTGCCATTGTCAAAAAATGTCAAAGTTAAACATCATTATACAAATTTACACCCTAAAAAAGAAACAAATTGCACCAAGTTACATGTACCCAGTCTGTTTGGTATCACGCACATAAATAGGTTCTGGTGCTACCAGACGTCTTCAGAAACTATAGTCAATTGAAATGAGACCATTTAAGATGTTTTGCTAGAATGCCTTTCCAATCAGATTGCTAGGAAGCCTCCATTAATATATTTCTAATGAGACAAAACACTGTTTTCCACAAAATATATGTAAATAGGAGATTAATGGGTTGACAGGCAACCCTGTAGCAAGCATGATTGTTTCATGCCTCGATTGATTAGTCAGTGTTAGCACTAACTCCATATTACAGAAGGCAAGTGATTGTGTGTGAGTCCAAACTCATCAGTGTAGATTTGTCAATACTAACTACGGTAAGCAGATTATAATTATTATTTTACAAACACATACAGTATGAATTAGAGAGAATGTTTGAGCGACCTCTACTTGAATTACAGATGAAACTGAAACAGACTCAGCCTCACAGTATGATATTACAGCCAAATCATTCAACATTGATGGTGATAGACTGCAGCAAATAAGTGGTAGGATGTTATAGGAGGATCTTTTAATGAGAAGGTTCACTTAAAAAAAACTTTTTATTCAGTGTTACTGAGGGAGCTCCACACAGGGTAAGTTAATATTTCTGTCTCACTCCTCCTACTTTGCTGCATACAGTTAGGTCCATAAATATTTGGACAGATACAACTTTTTTCTAATTTTGGTTCTGTACATTACCACAATGAATTTTAAATGAAACAACTCAGATGCAGTTGAAGTGCAGACTTTCAGCTTTAATTCTGTGGGGTGAACAAAACGATTGCACAAAAATGTGAGGCAACTAAAGCATTTTTTTAACACAATCCCTTCATTTCAGGGGCTCAAAAGTAATTGGACAACTGACTCAAAGGCTATTTCATGGGCAGGTGTGGGCAAGTCAGTCGTTATGTCATTATCAATTAAGCAGATAAAAGTCCTGGAGTTGATTTGAGTTGTGGTGCTTGCATGTGGAAGATTTTGCTGTGAACAGACAACATGCGGTCAAAGAAGCTCTCCATGCAGGTGAAAGAAGCCATCCTTAAGCTGCGAAAACAGAAAAAACCCATCTGAGAAATTGCTACAATATTATGAGTGGCAAAATCTACAGTTTGGTACATCCTGAGAAAGAAAGCAAGCACTGGTGAACTCAGCAATGCAAAAAGACCTGGACGTCCACGGAAGACAACAGTGGTGGATGATCGCAGAATCATTTCCATGGTGAAGAGAAACCCCTTCACAATAGCCAACCAAGTGAACAACACTCTCCAGGGGGTAGGCATATCGATATCCAAGTCTACCATAAAGAGAAGACTGCATGAAAGTAAATACAGAGGGTGCACTGCAAGGTGCAACACACTCATAAGCCTCAAGAATAGAAAGGTTAGATTGGACTTTGCTAAAGAACATCTAATAAAGCCAGCATAGTTCTGGAAAAATATTCTTTGGACAGATGAAACCAAGATCAACCTCTACCAGAATGATGGCAAGAAAAAAGTATGGAGAAGACATGGAACAGCTCATTATCCAAAGCATACCACATCATCTGTAAAACACGGTGGAGGCAGTGTGATGGCTTGGGTGTGCATGGCTGCCAGTGGCACTGGGACACTAGTGTTTATTGATGATGTGACACAGGACAGAAGCAGCCGAATGAATTCTGAGGTGTTCAGAGACATACTGTCTGCTCAAATCCAGCTAAATGCAGTCAAATTGATTGGGCGGCATTTCATGAAACAGATGGACAATGACCCAAAACATACAGCCAAAGCATCCCAGGAGTTTATTAAAGCAAAGAAGTGGAAACTTCTTGAATGGCCAAGTCAGTCACCTGATCTTAACCCAATTGAGCATGCATTTCACTTGTTGAAGACTACACTTCAGACAGAGAGGCCCACAAACAAACAGCAACTGAAAAGAGTAAAGGCCTGGCAGAGCATTAAAAAGGAGGAAACCCAGCATCTGGTGATGTCTATGAGTTCAAGACTTCAGGCTGTCATTGCCAGCAAAGGGTTTCCAACCAAGTATTAGAAATGAACATTTTATTTCCAGTTGTTTAATTTGTCCAATTACTTTTGAGCCCCTGAAATGAAGGGATTGTGATAAAAAATGCTTTAGTTGCCTCACATTTTTATGCAATCGTTTTGTTCACTCCACTAAATTAAAGCTGAAAGTCTACACTTCAACTGCATCTGAGTGGTTTCATTTAAAATTCATTGTGGTAATGTACAGAACCAAAATTAGAAAAAAGTTGTCTCTGTCCAAATATTTATGGACCTAATTGTATATGCATATCACACACTTGCCTGAGCATTTGTATGGCTTAAGCTGTACCTATGTGTGTTGTCTGCCTTGGTGATGCTCTGTTCCAGTGTTGAATATGTAATTAATTACAATCTGTATTATTTTGTTAATAAAGCATTTTATTAGCATGATCTTATATTATGCTTCAGCATCCACCATAGTGTTCAGTGTCTTCAACGAAATTGTGGCTAGCTACATTTTTGTTTTGATGGTCTTAGTTTAATGCAGTTTGTTGATTAACTCCAGTTTGGTATCTGAACATGATGTCTTAATATTTGTTCGTCTGCTTGAGTGTAAGATGTTTGTTCGTATTGATACAAATTTTGAACAAAACATCTATTTAATTTAGTGCCTGACTAACTAGTGTATTAGCATCAGTAGCATTTGTTTTAATTCATTGTGTCTAGAGTCCACCCACAGAAATACAAATGTTCAGTTACGATTTGGTTTAAGTGACAAGTCTGATTTGGGGTAAATACATCAATTTTTTGAAGTTCTACATTTAATTTGTACTCTAAACAAAAATAAATCATGAAGACAAACATTCAAAGCAAATACAGTGGAATCTCAGTTTGCGAGCATAATTCGTTTCGTAAACGTGCTTGTAATCCAAAGTGAATCAAAGTGAATTTCCCCATAAGAAATAATGGAAACTCAGATAATTTGTTTCACAACCCACAAATATTTATGTAAAAATGATTAATACAAAATCTTCACTCTAACTAACGGAATCCCTGCTATCTGTTGGCTCACTGGAATGTTTTTCTTTTTTTGCGACTTTAACAAGGAAACCTACCCAATGACAGTTGCTTTTGCCTGAAGAGTCACTACACTTGGACACAAAATAAAAAAAATGCTTTACGCACTGTAAGGTTTCTAAACTCATTTGGGATTCCCTCCAACGGGACAGCACGTGCAAGAGTGTCCCGAAGCAAGCAACCGCATGCTCCCAGCACTGTAGCAGTTCGCCGTAAAAGAGAATCAGAAAAGATCGCGGTCAAGCTATAAGCGCCTGCCGTCGATGGGTGATGCAAGGAACATTATAAATGCAAGAGCACAGTATTACTTAGCAACTAACCTGGTCACGACCCTACCTGATTGCTGTGTCTCTGTATAGGAGAGCGGTAGATCCCGCTACAATAAATAACCATGCTGTTCCTGTTTCACGCTGAATAAAGCTGGTTTTGCTGAAGTACTGAGACTCAGCCTCGTGTTTTGGGGTGCATGACAGGGACTCACACATTACAGAACACACACACGTGGTCACCATGCTATAGTAAACAGTATACGCTCATACGGATGTTGACTATATGAGTGAGGCACGCCGACTGAAAACGAGCATGGGAGACGATTACCCACAATCCCCACGTGACGCTTGCCGGACAAAGCGTATACGTACTACTTGTATTGCAAGACCTCGCTCGTTTATCAAGTTAAAATTTATTACAAATTTTAGCTTGTCTTGCAAAACACTCGCAAACCAAGATACTCGCAATCCAAGGTTTCACTGTACAGGAAAATGTAATTGAGAAGTATAAATCAACAGACAATTATAAGAAATTTTAAAAGGCATTTACATTCCTCAAAACTTAATGAAGTTCTATAGGCATAAATGGGAAATGCAGAACAATAGAGAACATTCGTAAACACTACAATCGTCACAGGAGTAATAAGGGTACTAGACAGGGAACCCATTGGAAGGACTATGAAAGGTCTAAAATTCTAACAATCCTTTAAAGCTGAAATGGTGAAAACACTAAATGCAAGAACAGTAACATTAATGAATCAGTGCTTTATGTGGGAAGTGGTGAACTCACATTGGGTCTACTTGAAGCATAGATAGCCAGAATGGTGACTCAGTAGTAGAAGAGTCTCTGGTATGATAAATCCAAAAATGACATTTTATTGGTCTTAACACTAAAAGTAAGTTTAACATTTTGTATCATCTTGAGGACACTTCCTAGCATTGTAGTAGAAGAATTACACTCTGGCAATGGTCCATTTACCAGAGCCTAAAAACAGTTGTGTTAAACCGAAGACAAAATAGATAAAGTAAAACAGAATAAAGTGTTACACAAAAGCACACAACAGTCAGACAAATAAATCTGTGATTTCAGAAAAGAATAATCCTGAAGCAGTGAAAGGGCCCTAAACACAGAGTCTAAAACAAGAGACATGAAAACAAAAAGTCAGTGTTTCCAAGCAGCCGAATCAAAGCATGGACAATATAGCCTTCCATAATATGCAGTTTTACCTGCAGCTTTTAATACTTTCAATACTGTATAACATGATGTGATTGATGATAGTGAATTAAACTTGTTTTTAAACTTGACAATAAACCTAAAATTTATGTCTCTGACAGGTGGCCAGAAAACTTGAGAAGATGCAAGCTGCACAGAGACAGTGACTAGACTGGGATTTGAAAGCAGCCATCTAGAATTGTGGGGAAGTAAAGCTAAGCATTGCACTGCCACAACACCTTTGGAAAAGCTATAACCACAATGGGAGCATATTATAGGAATATAAAATAACTTCATTATTGTATTAAAGGATAAATTGTCCAAACATAATATTTTCTTCCTTATTAGTGTAACTATACAAACTGTTAATGTTAACAAGAACCATTTGAGGTATAATACTTACTGAGTACATTCAGCTGTTTTGCCTTTACTCTGATAATCCATAATGCATTGTATTAGATGATGGTTTTCATCCAGCATCTTAGTGGAAGGGAAAAAAAGAAAAATAACCTATTTGTAGCATGTGAAATAAATTCAAATTTGATGGCTACTCAGAAATTTACTTCAGTGAAATAAAATGAATTGGTGTTTCTCATTTCACAATAAAAATGAAAAGTAACTATAAATAAATAGTAACAATATTACGTCTGCCTCCCTTTGAAATACAAATGTATGGTTAGGTGGTGAGATAGATAGATAGATAGATAGATAGATAGATAGATAGATAGATAGATAGATAGATAGATAGATAGATAGATAGATAGATAGATAGATAGATAGATAGATAGATAGATAGATAGATAGATGCAAAGCAACATTATTTCATTTATCTCTTTAAAATTTCAATAAGTGGATGTAACCTTCTCGGAAAGACACTTTGACGTCCTGCGAGAACACGGACATCTAACCTCTCAGTTGTTGGAATGCTTTTGGCAGACACACTTCATGTGCTCTCGCTCTTAAAAATTTGTTACGTTCTTGATGGCACGTCAACAACTAAGCAAAGAAGAAAGAGCAGCATGTCGAAAAGAGACCCAAAAGCGTTGGAGAGAAAAGAAGGCAAAAAAAATGCAAAAAAGAACAATAATAATCTATGTGTAAATTCTGAAAATAAGGAAAGTAATAATCAGCCCGGACCAAGTGGAATTGAAAACCTCATAGGTCCAATCGGGGTCAGAAATAAAAGACTTCATAACGACGTTCAAAAACGTTGGCGTGATACACATGCACAGCAAGTTAAAGAATATGAAAGTAGTAAAATTCGAAAGTATAAAAAAAAAGAAAGTAAAGATCGCATTAGCACAAACAAACAGAAATTATTACTCAGTGAAATAACGGAACATGTCAGAAATATGTAGATATTGTAAGGTTTTAAAGTTTACGTCGGAGACTTGTAAATCGTCTAATTCGTGTTACCATCAGGGAAAAGTATTGTTGCCTTCCAATGAAGAAGCGTATCTGCGAGAATTAAAAGATTTGTTGTTTGGTGAAAGTAAAATCCACAAACACTACAGGCAAAATATCCAAATCTACAATAATCTTTTCGCGTTCTCGTCATTCAATGTTCAAAACGTTGATTTACACAATAATGGACCATACGCTATGAGAATCTGTGGTCCCGCAACAATTAAAACTACGACAAGTTTAATTTCGAAGAAACCACAGTTCGGTTAGGTGTATATTTATGATCACAGAGAAACGATGCAACATAGAATCAAAAGAGTATTCGACAATTTCCATGAAAATAACAATCTCTTTAAGTTGTATATCAGGTTAACCAAACCCAGGGGTGGGCGAGCGAAGTGAGCTGGGGGCTGAGCCCCCTAGTTTTTAATGTTGATATTAAAAATAATGAGAATGTAAAATGTAGTTTATATAGGGTGAGACCCACTAGACAGTAGGACACCACCAGAATAGGTTTAGGTCAAGGATAGGTCCCACAAAAATCCTTCAAATAAGGGTGGGTGACACACTGGCAGCAGGAGAGGTTCTGTGTATGCCAATAATTCTAATAAAAATAATTCTCTGCATTTATATAGCGCTTTTCTCACTACTCAAAGCGCTCAGTAATTGCAGGTTAAGGGCCTTGCTCAAGGGCCCAACAGAGCAGAGTCCCTATTGGCATTTACGGAATCTGAACCGGCAACCTTTCGATTGCCAGTGCACATCCCTAGCCTCAGAGCCACCACTCCGCCCGATAATGTGGCCAATGTGGAAGCATAGTGGCCAATATGTAGTAGTATGCCCTGTATGCATGCTTCTTGTTCAAACAGAGCATTAGGCAGTGTCACCAGAATAAATATCAGAGAGAAAAGACAGAGCGAGAGAGATAGTAAACCTGAGTGGAAACACACAATGCTCCTCCAAGATGGTGCAAGATTTACAAAATAGTTTGCCAAGACGCACAGGCATCTAGGCAGAAAGCATGATGACAAGGAAACAAGCAAAAGGTGACAACAGCATCAGGTTCCTACAGGGCACACTTTCCTAGAAGAAAATACTGTATATATTACCCTGCTGTCCCTCTAATAATGTAGACAGGTCTGATGCTATTTGGTAGACTTGGCTTTTTAAGGGTGAATTAAGGATTAAAAGTGTAAAAACAATAGGAACTGCTACTTCCAGGCTGATCAAAAGTGCAACAACAATGAGAGCCGCTACTTCCACGCTCGTGTCAATGGAGCAAGTCTGAACTCAGATATTGACATCTGGACGATTTTTAAATCAGCCTCATTTCTAGAGATTTACTGAGTTAGAAGAAATGTTTGTGGAGAAGTTTCAAATAGTGAGAGAAAGAAAGGCCAGACAGAAAATGAATGTACTTGCATGAATTTGCTGTTTATATTATTTTCTTTATTTGTATTCTGTTTTCCCATTGAGTGTCAGTCCTCACTGGTGTTTATTTTTCTTAAATAAACATTTATGTCTAATTTGTATGGAGGGCTGCTACAAGCACCTTCTCCTACCACACAATGCTTTCACATCTTACAACCTTTAAACCTTAATTATTTTAAACGACACTGTCCAATTGTCATCACTCAAAATATGAACTAGTTATATTCATTGCCATTACATGCATAAAAAAGCAAAATAACCTAGACTGTATTGGTAATATTTTAAAACTGAAGTGTCACGGGCTTGTCATTTTTCATCTATTCATCACTTATTACTCTTATTACTACGTAACATAAACTAAGTCTTGATTAAGGACTTGATATGCATTAACTATAGAAAGGAAGGACAGGAATTGGGGGTTAGTACGTTTGAAAGAGACAGTACTGCTGTAATAAATTATTTCATCAAAGGTCGCACACAGTGCAGCAAGCATCTTGCGTTAGGCAGGAACAATCTGTGGACGGTGCACCAGCTCGTCACTATCACTGCGCCACCGTGTGTTTAATAACATGCTTTAACTCCTATCATCATGAAAATGATATCAAGTATACATCTTTATATTTTAATTATTCAGAGAGCTGTAATATCACAAATGTAATGGATTCTGTGACCTGTCAGAGGAAGAGAAAGCCCATTTAAGAAGCACGTAGTGATTCACACACATAGAGCACAAAGAAGAACACATACAAAACAAAGCATTTAACGTGCTACTTTAGTTACAATGGTATTTGAAAAACTAGCAAATTAAACGATTTTAAGATTAAGTTTATGATGTTCTACTTTAATGACAAAATAAACTACATGATTAAAGTGGAAATTTCGAGATTAAAGTTGACATTTCAAGCTTTTTTTTTTTTTTTTTTCTTTTCTCTGTATCCTAATAAGCTTCATATGACACTCAGACGGTGGGCTATGACTCGCCTTTTCATGGTGAATTTGATATCTGAGAAATTCTTTTTTATTTCGGACACTGTGCAACTTTGTGAACTTGAGCTTTCGAGTTTCTCTGACACTCTATGTCACTGGATCAACTTCCTTTTGTTGTTTATACCACTGTTTAAACCAACAAATAGTACGTTTTTCCTTGCCTCCACTTGGTATTCGCTAAAATTCTTCTATTTTCCCCCATGTTTTTGCCATTGCCTTTTTACAGAACACTGAGCTTAAGGGCTATTTATATTGATTTGCATATTCAAAGAGGCATAATTCTCGGAGGAGTTGGGGAGTGGCAGCAGGTCTGTGCACGTGCGTTACTTTTCACGCTGACCGGGATTTATGGAGCGGAAGAATGTGGAAGTTGGCGTACACACAGATTTATGCATCTGGATTTTTTTGTGCGTACGCACATTTCCACTTTTGTCCCTACGCCATGTTTTAGTGTGAATTCTACACACGGCATTATGCATGAGGCCCCAGGTTATTAATCAACAATAATCATCATTGTTAACTGATATATATTTTACATAGTTAAAAAATATAATTTGTATACAATATTAATAGACATAACTTATGTAGTAACTAGCTTAGCACAATCAAACTACAATGCCCTACACTGTCCTATAAAGAGGCAATTTTATTAATACTATTTCTAATATCAATGTCATACATTTTAATATAAAAAAGACTGAATCATTTATTGCATAGTTCTTATTTTAATCAGAACACTAGATATACTGTGCACAGTTTATGCATGTTAGATAATGATCATTATACTTTTTTAGAAATAATATTTTCCAGTACTGGAACAAGGGAAGCTGAAGACAATTCCATTAACAATATGCATAAGGCCGAGGGCATCAATGTATAGAAAACAAGACTACCATGGTGAAGAGGAGCAGGAAGGGAAAGAATAATAAATTGTCACAATAAAACAGAGGTTAGTACTCCTTCTTCACAGATTAAGGGTCCCAGATCCAGTTTCCTGCATATCAATGGACTGTGTAAAGTCTGCACATTATCTATATGCCCATTGTCCAGGCACTACACTTTCCACATACATTCCATATTAGGTGTTTGTGAATCAACTTGTGAAGGATAGCATCATTGTTGGTTTCTATCATGTATATTGCCATCAGAATAAGTTAATAACAAATACTCTAATAGAAAACCACACAATGTTAATTACAGAGATAATGGCATGTAATATTCACTTTCCAGTTTATCAAATTATTTCTGTATTTCTACTTTTTAAGTTAATACTTTATGTATAACAAGGTATTATTAATAACATTAGTACACGCATGAACAGAACATTCAAGCTCAACAAACCCAGAAACTGGGACAGGAACTAAAACAGGTCCCTGGTGTGATGAGATAGTAGTGCAAATCACTCCACCTCCGTGCCACACTTAACATTTTGCACTAAACACTTCAGCTGCACTGACTAACTAAACTGGCATTATATCAATTATGCCTTCACTTCAAGTGGTAGTTTCTAATATTTTTAATTAATATGTATAAATGATGATAGTGTGTGCTGGTGCTCATTTTATACTTTTTTGTTACAGTTTGGTAATTTTTAGTGAAGGTAAGCAGAAGTACATGAAATACATATGGTCTGCTTTTAAATGTGATTTAACAAGTAATTCATGCTGAACAGTCAATACTGGGTTCAACTCCAAAGAGCTGTTTTTCCAACAGGTGTTTAGTTTTCCTGTGGTGGGCTGGCGCCCTGCCTGGGATTTGTTCCTGCCTTGCGCCCTGTGTTGGCTGGGATTGGCTCCAGCAGACCCCCATGAACATGTGTTAGGATATAGCGGGTTGGACAATGACTGACTGACTGTTTTGTTTTCCTCTTGCATCTTCAATTTATGCGGTCATCAATTCAATTATTTACAAGTGCCAGCTGATATGCGGTCATACTCTCCTTGTTGAACCTTCTCATTCATTCATTCATTCATATATTTTAAAAGCCCACTAATCCCCACTCATTCAACCTGGCAGGTTGGGATGAGCACATAATGTTGAAAAATTCCACCTCCTCCATCCCATCCAGCTCTTCATTTGCGCTTCTTATGTAAGAAAAATGGCACATGTTTTGTCTTTAGATTTGAACTGGCATTTACACTAAAAACTAATTCGGTTAAATACTCAGATGCTGCTTTGATATTATCACAAAAAGATTTGAAGGAACAAAAATAACACCTGCAAACATATGTGCACAAGTGTGTAGACTCTACAGCACCATCTTTTGGAGAACAGGGAATTTGGCAACATTCTCTAGGTGGGAATACAGTTTCAGCAGCATAGAATACAAATGAAACTTCAGATAAGGATATGATGCATCTCCAAAAGGCTTTAACAGAGCAGTGACTTCAAACGTTACCCCGATGAAATAAATATTTGGAATAAGTAAAGGAAAAAATGACACAAAGAAAACAAGCAGTTGTCCACATATACTTACTTCACAGACAGAATATGACAAACTATAAAATGATTTTTAAAAAATCACAAAATATGGCACAAATATTTCTGAATATAAAAAAGAATATATTCATGTTCATTGAAAACGTTATCCAAAACAAGATTGTGTTGCACCAAAGACAATTTCAGCAGCACTAGGTGCAAAGCAAGAAATAGTCAGGGACATATCACCTGTTCATTGGAAGCTACAGTCACACACACTCGTTTGCATGAGGTCAGTTTAGTCACCAATAAAATTACTAAAATGAAATTTTCAGTGATTTAGAGGAAACCACCATTCATTATCAAGAGGTTAAAGAAGCTGCAGCCTATTCCTGTAGTATGGAGTGTGAGACAGTAAACAGCCTTGGACAGGCACAAAGACACACGTGCATTGAGTACATAACCACATTCAACTACACTAGCGTAAGTCAGAGTTGCCATTTAGTATGCACATGTCTGGAACGAGACACGATAGAGATAAGATAGTAATATAAAATAAAACATATTTCACACCGTATTATAATATTATTGTGCACGAGTTATACAAAACTAATAAAACCTATGAATTGAGAGACAGATGACACCTTGCAAAGTTGTTTAGCTGTATGACAAACAATGTTGCAATTAATTTTAACAGTGCCATAAACAATAACTGAAACGCTTTTAAGCTCTATAACCACTGTACTATCATTCCCGTTTTTCAGGCTTAATGACACTTTCAGTTATGAGCTCTAGAATAAACTGCAACTGGCGAACTGAAAACACTGACATACAGACAGACTGGATTACTACAATCCTTTTTATTAAATGAATAATTAAAACAATAGCATTTTGGCTAAACCACTGTGACATTACACATGCAACGCAATGTGACTAACCTGTGATGTCTCCATACCAATATTTTACTTGGTTTTGCTTTTAATTTTTAAAACCATTGCTGTAACACCAAATGAAAAAGAAAACCAGAAGAACCACTTGATGTATTGCTGCTTCTCGGGCTCTTAAAAGGCCACCTTGCTTTGTTTAACGAGACAGATATCCATTCACTCAATCCCTGAAATCCACTACTTTTCCCACCATTGAAACCTAATTTTATCTGCACCTACCCAGCTAACTATTGCAGTACAATGACAAGGGAAATAAACAACGAGCCCGCTTACCTTTTGTATTGTCTGCTGGGTTACCTCGCCTTTGCTCCTGGGACGACTTGAGGCAAACGCCACTGACATTTTAAAAGGGCTTCTACTTCAGCGTTTTTATTATTCTAATATTTTATTATAGATCTCCTATTACTGTCCAAAGATACCCATTTACTGAAAAGAGGAGGGAGTATCAACATAATTGGAGTATTCCAGAGCATTCAGTATTCCCATTATTTATATGTAATCAGGACCGTGAAGAAAATTGAAAGATATACATACATTTAGAATCAAATAAAATCCCATATGCACTCATGTTTTGTAGACGCTTATTAATTATAATGGGACCAAGATACCTCTCTCCCCCTGAGCGCACGATGGTACATTCCAGTCGGCAGAGATCGTGCTGTTCTTGATTCTCGAAGCAAAATGCGCAGGTTTTCGGGCGCAGCGCCAAGCCAGCGCAGAGCACCCGATGGCTGAGCAACCGTACGTACCCGGAAGAGGCGCTGCTGCATGATTTGGCTTCTTTCGAATCGCGGTTACTTTCAGTTTTAACTGAATAGTGAATTCACTCTGTGTGAGACTGCCCTTCGAAAGATTTAACGCGTTTGTTGTAACTCACTTCTGGATCCGGGATGAGTTACGACCGAGCGATCACCGTCTTTTCACCTGACGGTCACCTGTTTCAAGTAGAATACGCGCAAGAAGCAGTGAAGAAAGGTTCTGCAGCGGTGAGAATTTGTCGGCAACTCGTGCGGCCGAACCATCACATCATACCAAATCCGGATTATCTCAGCTCACGCGTTATATAACACTTGTAGAATTTTTAGTTTTTCATATTGCTCCTTTTTAATTACGCTTCTGTTTGGTTTTCAGTGTATTTGCGTAAGAAGGATTGTTTCACATTTTGTAAAGTCATCGAGGGGATGTACAGTACTGTATTAATCAATGAAAAAGTAGAGTTCATTTAACCGGTGACTGCTGTGTTCTGATTGTATTTGCTGTTGTCATGAGGGAACGAACGAATTCAGTTATTTAAGGGACGAGGACAAGGTTGAGTGCAGGGAATGGATGGGACATTTTTTAAATAAGTTAGTCAATGGTAATCTAAATATGTATTCGCTTTTTCGTCTTCCATCTATTTTCCAGTTTTTTATTGTTTTCATTTAGTCAGTCGGGCACATTCTGTAAAACAAATCAGCCCAAAGTCTTGCCCTGCTGAACACTGTCTGTTAATTACAGGTGGGCGTGCGAGGTAAAAATATTGTTGTCCTCGGCGTGGAGAAGAAATCCATAGCTAAACTCCAAGATGAGCGAACGGTACGCAAAATCTGTTCCCTGGATGACCACGTCTTCATGGCTTTTGCAGGTAAAAAAAAAAAAAAACTTTACTTGGCATGTAGGGGGTGACCATAATGACAATGCACAACGCAATGTGGGATGGATAAAGTCTACAAATGTAACAAGGTGCTTGTCCCATTCCTGATTTTTTATGCAAGTGTATAATTTACTGAATTCACATGTACATGGATCTTATTTCATGTTTGTGTATTCTTCATGGTGCATCCCATATATTTGTAGGCCTTACAGCTGATGCCAGGATTGTCATAAACAGATCTCGTGTGGAGTGCCAGAGCCACAGACTTACAGTAGAAGACCCTGTTACAGTGGAGTACATTACACGCTTCATCTCCAGTCTCAAGCAGGTATACACATTTTGTTATCTTTGAGTATACCAATTACGGGTAGTTCACAACTGGTTCCAATCTGGTGAGACAGATAGGAGATTAACAGTTACAATTGTATATTTGTATACAGAAAATATTTTTTCTTTCAATTAGAGGAACAAAAACACTGCTTTTGCTAGTTAAAGGATAAAACTGAAATTTATTTATTTTTTGTTCATTCCATGCATTTTCTGAACCTGGTTGACCCAATTTTAGAATTACAGGTAGCTGGAAATTATTCTAGCACTATAAATAACTATGTATACAAATTGTAAAACTTGTATGCTTGTTCAAATCATGTTCACAGCCTGTTTACATTTTCTAATGACAGCAGTGATGACAATAGTTAGATAGATAGATTGTTAGATAGATACTTTATTAATCCCAAGGGGAAATTCACATACTCCAGCAGCAGCATACTGATAAAAAACAATATTAAATTAGAGTGATGACAATGCAGGTATACCGACAGACAATAACTTTGAATAATGTTAACGTTTACCCCACCCCCGGTGGAATTGAAGAGTCGCATAGTGTGGGGGAGGAACGATCTCCTCAGTCTGTCAGTGGAGCAGGAAAGTGACAGCAGTCTGTCGCTGAAGCTGCTCCTCTGTCTGGAGATGATACTGTTTAGTGGATGCAATATGCCAAGCTGGACAGATCAGGCTATCCTACCATCAACAATATTTTAACGGAGACTCTCAGCCAGATGGGGCAATATAATATCTCCACTTACTTACAACTCTTCACATTTAATCTCTTACTTACAACTTTGTTTTGTATAGCATTCTTCAATGAGTGCATTCGCACAGTGCTATGAACAAATTCTCAGGTAAATACAAGTATAGCTTATACTAATTACAGAATTAGTACATATCAAGATACAGATTTGTTAAAACACACAGAAAACAATAACTAACTGATTAAAATAAAAGGAAAATAACAATATCTGACCATTAATTAATTATGAAGGAGGTGGAAAATTGTAAAACAGAAAGTCAAAGAAACACAGTCAAAGTCCAGGAGACCTCAGCCAACCACCCTCTTCTAGACATTATATAGTGAAGTATGTGCTGGGTCATCCAATTTGATGAGAGAATCTTTAACCCGTGCAATGGCACCTAAATTAGAAGCTCAAACCTACTCAACCCTTTCCTTTAAGTCCAAAGAAGCAGCACATCTACATCAAGATCCTTCCGTATTTCTGAGGCCCTAAACTTATCATGGAGAGTAAACCCTAAGTTATGCAGAAGCCTAATTTTGTCCACTTGTTCTCACAGTTTAATTTACTACCTCAGAGCTTGTGACCTTAGGCACAGAGAGGTTGTAGTTTAATTGGTTAATCAAGAGTTTTGTTTGAGAGTTTACCCTGAGGTTTGCCACCATAGTTTGAAACAGCATTTGCAAATCTGTTACTGTAGCATTCATGTAGTTATCCACCAGTAAGTGAATATGATATTAATAAGACTCGAGGAACTTTAAATGTCTTCACAGCTTACCTGTAAACACAGGTCCAGACTGACTTATAACCTCAAATTTAAAAGTGGTGATTATCATCCCTTATGCTTCACAGTCATCTGAAAACCTTTGTACTTTGCACTGGAGATTACAGCCTGATGAGACCAATGTGACAACATCATCCATAATTAGCAAAGATGCAGCCCTTAGATTCACAGACTGTATATAATCTCTGAGTCTCAGCTGAGCCTTGGTCTCCTGTTCATGAAAGTCACAAATAGCAAAGACAAAAAGCACATCTGTCAGGCATCAACACATTAACAAGATCATAACTTTTGCTTCAAAGAAGGGCAGAATTCTGCACAGCAACAGTGGGTATTGAACGCCATTTTCTTGTAGCTCTACCCACTAACCCCATGAGGGGGACACATTTTTTTTTTTTTCCTCCCCAAGTACACCATCTGCAAGGCGAAAGACTTAAGTTTTGCAGCAATGCAAGACTGAGGACAGAAAAAGTGGGGCTTATCTAGGCATACTAAACAAACAATGCATATTGGCTGTTGTTCATATCAACAAATTTTTGATGGTTTTACAATGCACTTATTTGCCATTTATCCAAAAGATGTATGTCTTTTTTTAACAAAATAAAACTAAAGAAATGGAAAAAGCAATGCATATTTTTTAAGGTTATATTTGGACCAAACTTAACTTATTATTTGATAATTTTGCCAGCGTTACACACAGAGTAATGGTCGCAGACCTTTTGGTATTTCCTCTTTGATTGTGGGCTTTGACTTTGATGGCACTCCGAGATTATATCAGACTGACCCCTCAGGAACATACCATGCATGGAAGGTAGGCAACAGTAGAATTTTTTTTTTATTTACTATATTGGCAAAAATAGAGAGCTCTTAATTCTTTGTGACACTTTGTACAAACAAACAGAGAAAGCAAATAATGAAAATAAAATATGTAACAGAAATGTATTTCATCTACTACAAGTAAATTACTAGAGAAATCAAACTTTAAATTAATTTGACATAGCAATACTTAGAGCGAATTCCATAAACAAATACCAGGACAGTATTTGTAATGATGACATATATGATCATAAAAAATAAAGTTTTATAATGTTTTTCTAAAAATTCAATATGCTAATAAAGAATGGAGAGATATTTCTTGACACTGCTTTTTTCACCAAATGTCTAGGCTAATGCAATTGGACGGTCTGCAAAATCTGTTCGTGAATTTCTTGAGAAAAACTACAAGGACGAAGAAATGGAGTCAGATGGAGAAGCAATAAAGCTTGCTATTAGAGCTCTGCTAGAGGTACAATGTACACAAAAATTCCTTTTTATTTTAAACATAGAAATTTGTGAATTGTTTAAATGTGCATGGTTTTTCTTCTGAGGAACTATGGTCTTCCTCACATATCCCCAAATATATGTTTGTTCAGTTAATACACAAAAATGAACTGGGTCAGTAAAAAGTGCAAGTGTATATATATATATATATATATATGTGTGTGTGTAAGTAGACTTTTTGATGGAAGAGCATCCTATCTAGGGCAGGTTCTTGCCTTGTTGGAGTGTGCTTTGACCCCCGAGCAACTCGGAATTGGATAAAGCAAGTTTAAGAAAATATTATTATAGATAGATTTTTCAAGAGAAAAATGATGTCTACAATATTTGTGTATAATTTATGCAGGTTTTGTTATGGTCTGCGTATGTGCTGGGGATATAACATGGCAAAAATAGTTTGGAATACTGTTTCACTTGAGTGGTACCCAGACAATAGCAAAAATACCATGGCAACAAACTGAGCTTAGGAAGTGACGGTGGAATTTTATAGACACATGATGTTCCCATGAGAATATGTCTGTATCTGCACTTCAGATGCAACACCATCATCATTCATCTCTGATTTGAATAATATGGGTATCACTAAGACACCAGTTTCTAGCCAGTGGTTTTATAAAAATTGAAAACATGTCCCACAATAACTTGAAGTGCTTTTATTACTGCAACTACTACATACTACTTACCTTTCTGACAACAGTAACAACTCTATGTGAATATGACAATGGTGAATTTTGGTACTGGTAATAAGTGAAGATTGTTGTCTTTTTCACATCACTTTGGTTTCTACCCCCATTTCCTTTTGAGTGTCATGATGGTAACATGTCGAGCTAGGTAAAACAGGATATTCTTTAAAGAGAAGTTTTTCCATCTTTTCCTGGGAAGTTTCCAGATATTTGAGAGTGTAGAATCTTTCTAGCATATCCTAGGTCTTTTCCCAGTTGGCAGTGACTGGTAGCAGCCTCCCTGCCATGGGAAGCACCCATGGCGCCCTAAATCATGTTGGCTGGCTCTTAGACCTGGGCAATGGAAATTGACACTTGGGTAGTGAAAGAAAGTGAGGATTATGAATATAAACCACTTCTTATCCACTATATACCACTTCTTATCCACTACATCTTCATTGCACATCCCTGTGTTCTCACATTTTTTTTCTAAATCCAAAGACACTATAGAAATTGTTTCTGTTCATTTAATTTTTATTGTCAGGGCAAAGTTGCTTATTTGGGAGGGATGTTATTTGTAAGACAACAGGTTGAAGTCTGTAGAAAAAAATGCAAACTGAATTTAGGGATAAAAATGTTATGAGAAAGAATGCACTAGTAAAATAATCTTAACTGACAATACAATACAATACAATACAATTCAATAGTTTATTTTTGTATAGCCCAAAATCACACAGGAAGTGCCGCAATGGACTTTAACAGGCCCTGCCTCTTGACAGCCCCCCAGCCTTGACTCTCTAAGAAGACAAGGAAAATGCATGTGAAAATTGCCTATACAAGTTGCCAGAACGAGTTGAGCGCACCTTGGCATAGATTCTGCAAGTATCTAAAACTGGGCTGCAGGAAAGAAACATGATTCTTTATGTGAAATCACATTATTGGGTGTTTTTGATCATGGTGGAAAGCACCATTTTCTTCAGACCATTCATTGTCTGCCTGTGCCTTATTGATCTTTGGTTTAAATCCTATAAGATCCCATTCCCATCAGGCACTGAGTAAATATGATCAGTCAGAATTACTTAAATCATGTAGGAAAGTGGTCCAACCATAGCACAGCTCCCAGACTAATCCCAAGTATTGAACAAGCATTTGCACTGATGGATTGCTTTTGGTGTGTGCCACAAGTGGTACTGTGCAGTGCAACTCTACTAACATACCTTATGTCAAGTTCAAAAGATCTCTCAATGAAATTTCCTGCTCACAGCTTAGTACAGAATGAGAGTTAATTGATCCAGAGTAGCTTTGCTTCTTGAATAATTGACAGGATATCACAAGCAAACATTTTTCACTTTCATCTGTATTTGCCTCCAGCTGATGTTGTCTTTAACTCTGACTTCTAGGGTAGGATTACCTTATCTGCTGTTCATTGTGAAACATCAATAAGTTGAGCAGTCTTCATCAGTGAAACCACTTTCAAACTTGTCAAAGCAATCACCCCTCTCTTACTAATCTTTTTTTCATGCCATGCTAACACATATAAAAACCAGATGGGTTTGCTTGTTATTCTTATACCTCAACTTAATTATAATGTAATATTAATGACTTAATTGTCTAAGTTACCATACATATGTATGAGAAACGACCCGCTTTCAATATAGTTTGCATTTGCTTACTAGTTGTTTTCTCTACTTTTTGTTTTTTATTTTATTGAGCAGTTAATCACAAACCAGAGGAGGCATGTAGAGACTCAATCTGTGTGCTTTTAAAACTAAGCTCAGGAAGCACATATTTTACACTTGCAACCTTTAAGTAGAAGCTGGAGGATCAAATGTCCAATTTGGAATTATCTCATAGATGACCCTGATGGTCTGAAGAGACTTCCTTCATTTGTTATCAGTCCTAATCATTTGCCCCAACTTCTACTAGGATTATTCAGGGCAGCACCTCTGTAGCCTGGGAAAAAATAGATGTGCAGATACATTATACAAGAACAGATTGATCCTTTTGGAAATGATGGTATCTTACTTTTTTAAATTTATATTAAGAGAAGTACATTTCATTTTAATGGAGTTAATTATTGACAGAAAACATTTATTAGCAAGGTATACAAGTATGTTAGGAAGACTAATCTGCATATAATGACCTTAATATTTTTCCCTACTAGGTAGTTCAGAGCGGAAGTAAAAACCTTGAATTAGCAGTGATGAGAAAAGGGGAAACTTTAAAGGTTTGTATAACATTAACTTGAAAGATAATTTCACTGTTTGCAGATTCACATTCTTTGACTATACTCATTTTTCTAGGTCTTGTAACGCTTGCTATTTTATCTGCCTTGTTTTATCATAGACGTACATAGATACATGCAGTGATTCTAATGGTTTTTAATGTAAAGTATTTATTATTTGTTAATAAATGTATTTAGAAAAAGTAATGTACATTCCAGTCATTGGGATATTCACCTAACATCTTTTAAAATACAACAGTATTATATTTATCATTTCACTGTAAAGCATAGTAAGTTCTCTTACTCAGATGCATTTGCATATCAAGTCTTTAACTTTTGTTCTTTTTATTATTTTATTATTCTAGATCCTACAACCACAAGAAATAGAAAAATATGTCTCTGAAATTGAGAAAGAGGATGCCGAAAAGCAAAAGAAGACAATAATTTGAAACATTATTTTTTATGTGGCCTTCTAAAGAAGCAGAGCACTTCAGGTCCAATATTTCCTACATACTTTGAAATAAGATCAAATATTTGTTTATATTTGGATTTTTGGTACCAGGTAAAATAATAATGCTGTAAACTGCCACAATGGCTTTCAGATTTTCTGGTCATGCAGATGTTGCAAGATAAGACTCATTTCCTAAATACAAATGAAAACTACTCCATTTTATTATTAATCAAATTAATCTGTGACCCATATTTAATCATATTTCGGTGAATGCAATAATAAAATATTTTGCATAATTTTTAAGTCTGCTCTGTCTAAAACTGTGTTTAACTTTAGCATTGTCCTTTAAGAATCTGAGTAATATTAAGGCAGGAAATGTCTTGCTGTCTTCTGTGAGATTAAACATTCTCCAGAAATGTAGAACTATTTGTATGTTTGTCATAGGTTTAAGTTCTTAACTCATTTTTTGTCAGTTTACTATTTCAATCACAATTTTTGTGGACTTTGCTCCAGTTAATGATGAGTGGATTAGATATAGCAGCGAATGATAAAAAGAGGCAGCTATAGTATTTCAGTGTCAGGCCCACCAGGTGTTCACTTGTAAGCAATGGCTTAAATAACCAGAACATATAGAAAAAAACAGAATGGAAATTTATAATGATGATGATAAAAAACAAACTAAAGTAATTAAGATTTTCAGCCTTATGTAATGTATATAAAAGCTTGCTATATTCCAGTCATTTAACCCAATGTCCACAGTGCTCATTGTTAGTTGACCATATTACGATATAATTAAGGAAGCAAAGACAACAGAAAGGGGTAAATTAATACATAAATGACAAAAAGACAGTTAAAAAAGTGAACACTATCGAAAAAAAATATAACAACTAAACCAGACACCCGTGCACATGACATTGAATGCTAACAGGCTGCAACTGTGTCAGCATCAGGCCCAACAGTAAAGAAATTAGTTGGAACAAAAACCTACAGCCACATAAGGTCCCCAGGACTGAGTGTGAGAAACAGTACACTAATGGACGTTGAATAATATAAATGTTTATTGTAGTGCAAGTATTTCAACCAAAAAAGGCTACTTTTGATGAGCGGAGAGATAACCCAATAACCAAATGTCCCAGATAAAAACAAAAGTGCATATTGAAAAAATATATATGTTTTGTAAGTATGTTTAACATATTTAGTTGAATCTATTGATTGTTTATGTCACATGAAAAATGTACAAATATATTTGCCATATTGTAGGGAGCCAGGGCTAAACGACTCGTATGCATTAATGTTAGCCTCATAGCATTAAGTAGTTCTTAATGGATTTTTTTTAACTTTTTCTTAAATTCTCACTTCAAAAATTCTATGGAATTATTACTGTTTCTGTGCCAGCCATGCATCATGTCCAGAGGTAAACTCAACCTTTTACCTATCTGCAATGGATTAAATGTGTTAAGAAAATTCATGGATGGATTAGGACCATTGTCTGCATACAAGAATGATGAAATAATTTTCATTTTTTACACAGATGTATTATCTCTAAGAGATCTGTAGTCTACATAAATGTTAACTAACTCAGAAACTAAGTGAGAAACAATAAGATAATCTGTGCAAAACACTGCTTAATTCAGTTCTAACACGTCACATGCATCCCTCGTAATGTGGACTGTCCAAAATCTGCTTCAGATTAGATTTAATCCATGAGAGATGTCTTCAGGCACCCACCATACAAGCTTCATGTTTGCTTATGAAACCTGATTAAGCCTTTCTGGACAACTTTTACTTATTATTGCTCACCTAACAATAGTTTTATTTCACATAAAACCAAACTGGGGTAGATTAATAATGAACACCCTTCTGTTAACCTTAACAACATTTTACTCAATGCCTCATTCTCCTCAGATTGCAGACTCCTAGTATGCCTTCTGCACACCAAAGAAGAATCATATATATATTATTTTAAAAAATCAATGAATCAATTAAAGATCAACATATGGTAGCCATATTCCCTGTTAGCACTTTCTTTAAAATAATAAAATGAATTATTATAATCTCTTCATGCCATCTGTCTATCTATATGTAATGGTGTGTAAAAGTATTCAATTCCCTTGAAAGTGATCATCAACTTCTGCATGAAAAATGATTTGTTCACATATCTATCCATTCAGTATCTTTAACCTCCTTAGCGTTACGTTTTTTTTGGCTTGAAAAAATTACATCTTTATTAAATCTCACCTTTCTACTGTAAAACGTGCAAAACACTAAAACTACAAAGTCAGAAGTGTAAAAAGGATAATAATGTTACAAATCATAAAAACAGTAATAATATGAAATGAATATTGCTAATAATAATGATGTTAATACTAGATTTCATCAGCAGCCACTGTTTCCCATTTGTTTTAATGGGAAAATTGTTTAGGTGTACGGTTCTTTATCCGACACTGTTCAGCATAACAGTTCATCTCAACAACAATTCTTTTGATCACATCATCATCAAGAAATAATTTCAGGTAAGTGGATCTTTGCTGTCAACGTTCACTTTTATTCCTGGTTGCCCCACAAAATCAAAACGAGGTGGTGCTGGTTTATTTGAAGCAGGGTCAACAGAAACCAAAATGCAAGCCTCACTTTTGGATTCATTAAAATCGCTTTTGGTTTCACTGTCCATTTCAGATTCACTTCATATCCATGCTGATGAGAGGCTCCTCCACATCACTGCTCATATGACTGTGAAGAGCATGTAACACCTGGGCTGCTGAAAAACGTCTCTCTCCAGATGCCATTATGAGGCTAAGAGGAGACGTGTCTGCACCATTGCCCAGGTTACATTCAGGCCTGACGCTTCTGTAAGACACGCCTATACTGTTGCCTGAGTAATGCTTGGGACTAACACTGTTGGCATTTTTACAGCCCGGGTAACCCTCATGTCTAACACACAAGACGCGTCTGTACATTTGCCCGGGTGACACTCGGGACTAATCCTGTTAACGCTGTTATTACAGCCCGAGTGTCTCTCCGGTCTAACACTACAGAGGTTAATGTGAATTCTTACACTGTAACAACACATTTCCAAAGTCAAAGTAATCCGTTTTCTGTAGATATTTAACTGAAGAAGAAAAACTCATTTTATTAAATTTATTAAAGAGCAAGTCACATCATCATTGGCATCCGAAACCTACGAGATTTCCTGTGGATGGTCTGCAAGAGATTGAGAGAGACAGTCACCGCACCCTGGTCTGCCTTGGAATTGCTATAATTTAGGCCCTTTGGCTGTCTCCCAATCACAAGTGTGTGACAATGTACATAGCAAACAAGAATAGTTGCATCAAATATTTGAAATATTAAAATTTGTGCTTCGATTAAAATGTTTAAAGTCTTAATATTCTCAGTTGTAATTGAAATTTGTCATTTTTTGCCCTGTAATAGAGGTCCACAGAGGGTGTGAGCCCTTCTTAAGGATCAGAAATTAAAAGTAACCTCATACTCGAAATCACTGATCTTGAAATTATCTAAAACAATACTCCACATGCTTATCTTTGAAATCTGTCATTTTTAACCTTCTGGGAGTGGCTGTTAAAGGGGAGCACTGGTAAAGAAACACATCACAAATATACTCACATTCGTGATCAGCACCCTCAAAATAGCATAAAATTACACTCCACGTGCTTATATTACCAATCCAAATTTTTTCAAAGTTTTGTGAAAATAAGCAACTTTGACCCCTTGTATCCCATTATACGGGGTAAACCCCTGAGATCGACTGGTGTGGCGTGCACATTTTCAAGTGTGTCTGATAAATTTAGTGAAAGGCACTTATTGGTTTACTCTTTATCATAAGGGTATAATTTCCTGCACACAATATGGGCCAAAATGATTTACAAATTAGGGTTTTTTTGTGATCTAGAAGGCCAAAAACAGGGAGGAACCCCAAAATGCAGGGCCATCTTAATGTATGGGCACTGGCTGGGGGCCCACCATGTTTCTGATGCCTATCTATGTTTCTGTTTTGCTATCAAAATGGGGGCTCCAGCACACTACTTTGTCCGTGGGCCTATAATGCTGGTAAGAGGGCCCTGCCAAAAAGCTCAACTTCTTGCATAATTAGAATATCATGGCAAGTCAAATAGAATATTATATGTGGGGTTTTTCTTGTTCCGGTAAGTCAGGAGGCTCCAGGCAAGAAAAAAAATAATGAAGTGATTTCAAAGTGTTTAGAAGTTAATTCTTATGATCACACAAAAACTGTCATCCCACAAATGATCTGGCATTACATATATCCCTAAACTTCACAGGGGTTGTGTCTCTGCGGTGGTGCTTCTCCATCCCTTCCCACTTTTGTGTAAGGTTTTTAAGACTGTGGTAAATCTAGCAATGGCATATGGAGCAGAGAGAATTGGATAGATAGTAAAGGAGAAGAAGTTGGATGTGGCTGAAATGAGATTGTTGAGATGAATGTGTGGAGTTACAAAGAAGAACAGAATAAGAAACGACACAAGCAGAGGTACAACAAAAAGGGTACAGATATTACAGGAAAGTAGACTGAAGTGGAAGAATGCAGAATTTTTGAAGTTTCATTGTGATCGGGATTCAGTTGTTACCCTGTAGGTACAGTAGAGCAATTAAAAAGACTGGATAAGCTTAAATACCTAGTGGTAGTACAAGATGGAGAATGAGATCATTCACAGAGTGCAGAGTGGAAAGAACAATCAGATGAAGGTATCAGGAGTATTGTGTGGTTGAAGAATTAAAGCCCGGCACCTGTGCAAATAGATGATACTGCGGGTCAGTGCTGGTTAAAATCAGTTGAAAGAAAACTAAAGGCGTATACAAACATCCATAGGGTATGACTGACTTACCACCTAGGGAGACCATAAGGTTTAGAAAAATGAGTTTGTTAATTAATGATAGTGCCGTTCAGCAAGTAGACTAGATATTCAAAAAGATACTGTAAAGAGACGAAGACAAAGGGGAAATAAAAAACTTCCAGATCAATCATTAGTTTTCCTTGAAATATAAAAACTGCCAAGGTGTTCATTAATTTGAGTCTTAAGGACTTTTAGTATATAGCGTTTTTTCCTAAGTAATTGTAAGCAGTATGTTTTGTTTTTACGCTTACAGGTCCTCATTGTGTCCTGTTCAGAGTACAGTGAAATTCTTACTTGCTTCTGCTAAACAACATGTAACACATCAGCACTCTGAGAGGAAATGTGCTGCAAAGTTGCAGCCTCAGCACAGGAGAGACATCTGCCCACTCGGAATGCCAAAGCCTACTCTGGTATCGAGCAGCAAGTATTTATTGTATAGTGGTACAAATGGTATGGCACTGCTCTCCATCTTAATTGGGCTGCTTCTGGGCTATTTTAAGGGAGAATTACGTGTGAGATTTGGATTTGTGGGGTGGCGGTCGGAGACACACAGAGAACTCAATGGCTGTTCTTCTCAGCAGCTGTTTTTTTTTTTTTTATTGCAGCCTTTATCTCTCCCCAGACATACAACTTTTGACTGTGGCCAACATGGTGAAGTGATCTACCACTCGGGTGACTTGGCTGCAGACTTTCGGTCGCTGTTTGGAAAGGGTCTTAGCACTTGTGAGAGAAAAAAAAAATCCAAATACCTAGAAAACCCCTAGTTTTCAACAGTGATGTCACAGGGGGTTTGGGCTTCTGTTGTTAATGGACTTCTTTCCCATTCAATTTAATTGTTTTTAAGTATCCGTTCAATGAATTGCTTATTTTTTCCTTAAATGGCAACCAAATAAAATGTGGTGTGACTTGAGCCAACAGATGACCAGCTAAGTCTTAGATTCCAACTAATTCCACTCCAACCAGTTTAATTAGACGTTGATTACTGTTCTTAATAAATAAATGTTATTTCATTCTGTGGCTTGTTGCTGCTCTCATTCTGCCACCACAGATATTTCCAAAACTGTTTGATTTTCTTTTTACTAACAGCACTGGCAAAATGTCATGTGGACCTGAGCAGATCAACATTACTGAGACTTTCACCTTTCTATATTTTCAAATATTTTATGATGGACACAGGCCGGCTGGTCTTAGGTTGGCTCATTATTGTTTGGCTGCTAATTAAGGAAAAAATAAACAATTAAAAGAGCTGAGTCATAAATCGCAAGTCTGTTAAAATTACAGCAAAAGAAGTTAATTAGCCTAATTAAGAAAAGGGTTAGAATGAAAACCTCCAGCCACTGCGCTCTTACAGGACTGGAGTTAACACCCCAATCCTGGAGAACACAGCCCTACATCCTCTCGTTTTAAGTTCTGACATGCATGGACGAGTGTGCAAAAAGTCCATGGGGAACACCAGCACTCCTAACTCCCCCAGTTTTCCCATTTTGCACATAGGATTGTCACGAAAGGACAGCGATTCCGCGAACAAGACGAGATCGGTGATAATCACACCTTAGTGCGCAGGCGCAAAATCAGAAGGGCCACTGAATTCCACGGGGCACAGGTATATTCATAAAGGGTTCTTGATTAAATGACTGCTTTGAAAGGTCGAGGTCAAAATGCTCAATATTACGATGCTTTTGAGAAACGCGGACCAGTTTTCTTGTATCCAGAGGTGTGTCTAAAGCTCTTAAAGGTGGTTAAGAAAGCCAGAAGAGAACAGAAATCTGCAAAGTCGCAGCGCATTTTCCGGCCGGCCAATTTCAGTCCTAAAACGGGAGAGGCGCTTCTTTATCTTCAGCAGTTGTGTGCCAACACGGAGTAAACTTCGTGTTGGTACCTTAAGCAGTTATGCAACAAAAAGATAAACAGGGAAGTAATTCGTACGCAAAAAGAAATTTAATTCGCTACACAATTGTGTTCGCTACAATAATTGTGTTCACAATTATTTAGTTTACAATCTATAGGTCTAAATTATATCTGCTTTGTTTTATGCAGTATACACAGTAGGTCTAAAATACCTACGTTACGATCGTAATATTTGGTCATTTTAAATATTTTATAATGTTGAAGTAAACTATTGTTAATATGGAGTTTTTCAGTAATCTATTATATGCGATTGAAACATTTTTCTGAAGACGAATGTCGTATATGTTTGGCGTTAAAACTGTTAAATATGAAAGGGGAAAAAATCGTGAGACTGATGACAGGGCGATGGCTACCAATGCTGCCTCACATAAATGGTGAAAGGGGGCAATGGTGCTTGTACGCGTACTGATTTTTAAAGCCTGATTCAACGGGTCGCAGCAGCAGCGCACTTCTTATTTTTTTATTTACCCGCATTTAACTTTTTTAAGCGTCATTATGAGAGATGCAACTTTATATAGACACATGGATTTACAATAAAACCCAAGACAAGTTCAGCTATCATCATGTGTATTATGTAAATTCGGTGGAGCCCCGAATAATATTTTTTCAGGACATACAGAAAAATAATCCTATAAATTGAAGTCCGATTTGAATTGTACAGCTTAATGTAGTCGAACGAAAAGCAAGTCGAGCCCTTCGTGAACATCCGAAGCGATGTAGTTTCGTTAGATCTCTTGCCACAAAGCACTAATAAAAAATAAAATGTAAAAGTCAATCCGTGCATTTTCAGATCTCGTAATCCAAAATCAGGGACGCTGGACGGCACACAATTAGGTTACCCTGTGATATACACCAGTGCAACCGTTTAATTTTAAATATTTCATGACATTTTTCTGTATAAAGAAATCCATTCACCCTGTTCTCTCCATTTTTTTTTTTGGAGAAATTGTAAATTACACTCAACATCCAGGCCTAGTTAGTGTTGGAATTATCGACACCTCCCCCTATATATTAATAATAACAATACTAGAGAAAACACCTCCGCTGCCACCCCGATTGGCATTAAGGATGCCATGCGCTCTTCCCCAGCTTCGAATCTGTCACTTTTAAAGATGCCAGAGTGATTCTTCTGAGCGATGCCCTACGGGAACATCCCCCCCCCCCCCCCCCCCCCCCCACACACAAACAACCGCCCACATGAACGTTCCAGAAAAGACCTTTATTTAATTAGATCTGAAACAGTGTCCAGTATATATCGATGAACAGATGAGACATTTGCGAAATCCCAATGGGTCGCTGATTTTGAAAGGACTCTTTACAAGTTAAAGTCGGGGTTTTCTTCATCGTTTATTATCCTGGCTGGCTAGGCAGCCTGCTATACTTTAAATACGTCTGTTTTGTCCGGATAATAGGAATGTTTTCAAAGCCTTAAAAAACACACCTTCATATGCAGAGGAACGCTTCACAGAATTAAGCGGTTTTTCGTCAAGCAAGGGAACACTGAGGAGCCACAAAACTCAGTGAAGTTCCATTACAGAACCAGTTTATTTTTAAGAGTGGTGGCATTATGATTTGACAGGTGGTTTCTTCCTTTAACACAAAATAATGATCGTTACAAAGTAATTATGTATTTGATTAAGTTACATTAATGCAAATGCAGCGGGTGGTTGCACATTGACAACGCTTAGCGCAGCTGTCAGATCTAAAGTCCTGGATATGAATTGCACACGCGGTCTTGTTTTTTATGGGCAACCCACCGACCACCACCCCGTTTTTGCGTGTGTTCTCAATTCCAAAGAAATGAGCGTTAGGTTTCTGTATGGAGTTCCTGCCTGAGCCTGGTCTAATGTTTCAGGGTCAACAAGACGACTGGGGTTGGGGGGGGTTCAGTGTGATGTGTACAGACCCCAAAGCAGAACAATGAGATAAGCAATACCTGCAGCCGAGATGAATAATAAGAATTCATTTTATTTATATAGTGCCTTTCTCATGCTGAAGGCACTTGAGTCTCAGAAAAAGCAGCAGTGTATATGTAACACTGGATACAAATATTTTCTGCATCGAACACTAAACCGATAAATACAGGACATAAAAACATTAAATAATGAAAAATAAGAGTATAATAAATTCAATACTAAAAGAAATACCTGAACAAATCATTTGTGACATACACACACGAGATCCTGAACAAAGGGGTAAACTGAAAGAAGGGCAGAATGTTAAGTGAAGTTAAAAGCCTTCCTGAAGTTTTTTTTTTTTAAATAAAAAAGTCAGCTGATCTAACTCATTTCAAATCATTCCAAAGTCTGGACACCCACAGCCTACAGCTTGATTTTGGCAATCTTGTTGTGCCCCTTATTAGAGGACCTTAGCAGGCAAACAGGAGCACAGTGATGGAGAATGTCACTGATGTAGTCCAGTGTGAGGCCATTTAAAGCTTTGTAGGTTATTAATGATTTTATATTCAATCCTGGAAGACACAGGGACCCAGTGAAGGCAAAGCAGGACGGTTTATGTAGATGTAGTAAAAAGGGAGGAATAAAAAAATGACACCAAGAGTCCATGCATTAGAAAGGGGGGGGGAATGAGAAATGGTGTTTTGGGATTGACCTTTGACCCAGTCACTTTTGTCCCTTGAACCCACCGAGAACCTTTATGCAAGGTTTGGGACTGCCCTGCTGTGTTTAGCTTTGGTGTGGAATTTTCTCAAGTCCATCCTCTCTCCCCCCCCCCCCTTACTCTTCACAGTAGAATTCACTTTGCTTCAGATTGAATAAAATCTGAATCTAGCCCAGCTCAATTACTGGAAAAGTTGCCCTTGCTGTAAATCTTTTCATTTTGGCTCCTCTGTGAATCCTCAGAAGTGAGGATCACTTGACCTAGTATCTAAAATTGATAAATGACCTACCATGGTACAGTTAGCATTAGAATGGGTGCCCCATAGTTCTCAATGGCATCCTGAAAACCCCCCTCCATTTCCTTAGTGGGGTTGATGCGCAATTCCAAGCTGCACCTGTTGGGCCACTCAGTTGTTGCTTTTTAGAACTGATCTCAACTGAGCACTACAGAAGTTGTATATAATTTGCATTTGATTCCAAGATGTTTGCTTCCTTAAAGTGTTTTTTTAAAATCAATAGTCTGACCACTTGTGGAGGACATCATAATGCAATCCAATTACAAGGAGTCACCCTATTCAGGCCATAGCTAGAGGCATTTAAGTCATACAGCCCCCTTTTTAAAAGGGGTAAGTAATGTATAGTAGAACCTATTACTAGACTTTCATTTACTGTAATAAAGGCATGAAAAACATTGCATATAAAGTGTCCTCAAATTTGCCATGTCCACATTCAACGTAAATTTTAAATTTATAGTAAGCCACCTTTTCCTATAATGGTTGGGGACCACAATGGATGGTGAAAAGAACTCCCAGATTTACATCAAGAAATCACTCTAAACTGCTAAGCAAACCAAGAGCTGCTAAAAAGGTTTCTCTGGCACTGCAAGATAGAGAGTCAATCCATCCATCCATTTTCCAATCCGCCGAATCCGAACACAGGGTCACGGGGGTCTGCTGGAGCCAATCCCAGCCAACACAGGGCACAAGGCAGGAACCAATCCCAGGCAGGGTGCCAACCCACTGCAATAGAGAGTCAATTCTCTAGCCTAAAGCAGACAGGGCTAGGAGGAAACTTCACTCACTTTCCAACGAAGTTTAATTAGGAGTGAGGTTTTTTTTTTTTTTTTTTTAAATATATAAACATAGAATATGATATGGTGAAGTTGACAGCAGATGACCAAAAACTATTCTTGTAACAAATGTACTGTGCTGGCCAAGTATTTATTTATTTTTAATCAGGGGGTCAAAGGCCCCATCACACCCCCCCAAAAAAAAAAAAACAAAGTTTGAATACGGTGCACAATGCTAATTGCAACGCAAAATTAGCACATTTATTCAACAAATTTCAGAAAAAAATAAAATTAAAAAAAAAATCAGTCAAGCTGGAGAACAGAACAGTTTATTATTGGCAGGAGCAAGTTTTAAATTATTTCCTCATACATTGCACCTTTGTTTACCCCATTAGAAAGAAAAAAAAAAAAAAGCAAATCTATTTCAGCTTGATACACTGGTTTTGTTCTGTGTAATCATAAGCAAAGCACTTAAATACAAAACATTACACAAATAAAACAAATCCACAGCATGGGGAGGAGGGTTTCCTGCCACTATGAAATGCAGAATCAGTAATATACATTATATACAAACACTTGCCAATGCATTTTGCAGTTTAACCACTTAAGATTCAGAGGGGTACATGTTACTATAAAGATTTAAAATATTATAAAAAATACCTATTGTTACTATCCAGTATTTGAAGAAACCTATATTTCCGACTTCCAATTCTATCAGATGTGGCAAGCTCGACTACTAGTCAATTATGTCACAGTAGCCAATTAAACACTTCACATTTTAATAAGGGGCTTGCTTGAGGTTGCACTGCAGTTGGAACAGTTTAAATCTAATTATATCAAAATACTTTGGAAACAAATGCAGTTGACAAAAAAAAAATGCAAACAAAGATCACCTTGCAAAAAATTCAAGTCATTAAAACAAAAAAATCCCCTCCACTTGGTCTGTACAAACAATTCGTGCCATCGTCTCAGTACTATATACAATGTGTTAACATGATTCATCTGCAAAGTAAATTCACAATTCTGCATTTTCTTGTACCCATTCTTAAAGGAGTGACATCATACCTAGAGGTAGAGAGACAGACACATTGAACCAAGGAGTATTGTACTACATATCAGTTACTAAACCATTAAGTGCAAAGCTTTGGTTCAATATATAGGTTTGATTTGATAAAGTATATGCCAACTGAGAAGTTTGGAAACATCTCCCAAAAGAGAACTATTTGAAAATACAAAGGAAGTCTATTTTAATATTGCATTCTGGTTCTGCCTTCAATTATTCTCTTTCCAGGTCTTTTTTCTCTCTCATAAGTTCTTAACACAAAGTATGTAGACTTGTGGAAAAACCTTAGTTTACCATTTACTACTATATTGTAAGTTATTTTTTATCCATACATATTCACTGCTCTTACAATTAGAAAATTGTAGGCAGGTTATGAATACTTGACACCTCAAATGTATGCCATAATGTATAAACATGACAGGTGTTAATGTGTTATGGCAATGTGTTCAGGGAAGGCATTTAAAAAAAGGTCCGTCAGCATAACTTCCATGATTCATGGCACTGGACAGAGGCAATGTGTTGCATGTCCTTAAGCACAAGCAAGAATTTTTAAATTCTGTGCAAACCAAACATTTAAACATGTTTGAAAAATTTGTATAAAGTAGGTCTTTATATTATGTCCTACTTACATGATCTGAAAATCTGCTTTTGTTTAAAAGAAAATCTGTACCAATTTGAGTCTCTTAAAAATATCCAGAATTTAAAACACAGGATGGAATCTAAATTAATATTGGAGTAAAATGACTTGCAAGGTTTTTCCCTCCAAAATTAGCAGACCTTTTTAATCTTAAAATGCAAGTAGGATTAAAGACATCCATCTTAAAATGACCACCAAGTATAAAATTTGCAAGAATGAGGGCCAGCACACTCCAGGATCTACACCACATTACACACCAATACTAAAAATTCACACATTTCACGTAGGTCTGTACCATTTGCCTAGTTTGAACAACCACTCCAGGTGCGCTAAGCAAACTCTGAACTAAAATATTTTTGATAAGAGTATTAGTGTTAATATAAACTTATTTGGCAGCCATGGCGTTTCTCAAGGTTTTCTCCACTGGAATTCAGAAAAACTGAAGAATAATTGAACATACAGAGCAAGCCAAGTACATAGATTTGATTTTCTAAATGAACAATTTCACAAGACAGGAAACAGTTTTTTCAGCACCATGGTAAACAAATTCAACTACTAGATGATAGTATGCTTCAACAAACCTTTGTCTGATATGCCATCCTTTTCCAGAGCTTGAGGAGAACAGCAGCAAGTACTAAAGCCTTCCATCTCAAGGCTTCTCAATCTAAAATCTGAACATTTCAACACAGTAGCAATTCCTACACAGTTCAAAATCTGCCCTTATCCTATCTCATGCAGTTTTCAAAAAAGCAATCCATATTCATATGGGAAAAAAAACAAGCCAATATCAAACCATCCTAAAATCATAGAGAAATGTCAGCTAGCTCAGTATTGGTTATCCTGCTCACATTCAACTGCCTAGGTCTCATTTTAAGATCAAGATATTCCCAGGGCCATTTTTCTACACTCACGATGTTTGGAATCCTTAGCCAGGCGATTAGAATGTGCTTAACTGCAAAGTTACACTAAAATCAAGCCTAAGTACTAACCTTGTACTATATGCATACTAGTTTAATCTATAATTCTTCCACTTCCCACTTTGGAAACTGAAGGTCTCTGTCCTATTCCTCTTCCTCTTCCACCTTGAAGGCCACCACGAAATCCTCTACCACGAAAAAGCTTTCCGGGAACCCCAAAGGTTTCCATGTTTAGTTTTTTCTCCTCTGCCCAAGTTATTCTCCTACAGAAGAATGGGAGAAGGGAGTGGATAAAATGTCCTAGGGAAGGGTGAAGGAAAAAAAGGAACCCTTTCCAATATTAAAGTTCTGAAAGGTTTCACAGGGGAAAATCTCATTAAGCTGCATTAAACAGAATAGTGTCTGAAAATAGTTGTTAAAACAAACCTTGAAAGCTCAGATGAAATGTTGTCAAAAAAACATTTGGTTTTATCATAGTAGCAGTTTGGTCCAAGAGGATCTTCAACTGTCAGCACAGTGTTCTGGGTCTCTAATCCAAGGTCTTTCATTTCATCTACATCACCCTTTTCAGCCTGGTTACCTACAACATAAAATTAGGACTGAAATGCTTAGGGGTCTTTTCAGTCCCATTACAAAAAAAAAAAAAAAAAAAAAAAAAAAAAAAAGCAGCGCTCAGGTGCCCCCAGTTTCTATTCAAGATATAAATGGACTACAGCACAGGCATGCACCAGTGGTTAGAGAAAACAAACCCCATAACTAGCTCAGTAGTGTCCAGTCTTTGTCTTGGTAACCAGTATGGCTACAGGTCTTTGTTTCAACTAGTTTTATACCAAGTCATCATGTCTAATCTCCCCGTTTAAAATTCATCTGAAGATGGAGAAAAATAAAATTTGACAAACTTATGTCACTTTCCTATTAGTTTCTGTGCAGTTTGCTTGTTTAATTGTATCCCAATAACAAACATTTCCAACAAATAAAAGTAGGCACCACGGCAAACACTGATGAAAGTTTGGACACTAGAAATTTCAAAACTTTGCTAAGTGTTATTGGAATACAGTAAGTCTTGAAAGCATGTTAAATGGAGATTATCACCATGGATTTTTCTTTCCAGTTGTCCCCATATGCTTCTGGTTATGCAAGCCCCTATTTACAGGTGACCATGCTAGGGAGTCTGGCACTTAGTATCTGCAGCATTTCAGTAGCAAGTTTTTGCCTTGCTGTCTATTCCACTTAAGTGTTATTAAGTTGGATGCAAATAAGGAAGAACACTATACAGAAAAAGAAAAAAAAAAAAAAAAAAAAAGTGACAGGATATTCTTGCCATAGTGAATTTAAAAGTTTATGAATGTAAAGCCCACATTATTTTCTAAATGCAGACTTAAAGTGACCAATTAAAAAGGTAAAAATGAGATTGCAAAACTGGTTAGAACAAAAACCTGCAGCCACATGAGTCCTTCAGGACTAGGCCTGCCCACCACTACCATAGTCTTTCCACTAATTCTGCATAATCATACACATATTATACTAAATATCCATTTTCAATAATGAGACAGATCTGGGGCAGAGTAAAGAAATAAAATACCATTCTCTTCCTAGAGAAAGGAGATCTTCCTAAGAAGTATGAAGCCAAAATCTATAGAGGTTGGGAGCATGGGCTGATAGTGCATTGCTGCACCGGACACATGCAAAACCACCTGGATTGGGACCAGAATACAGCAGGTGACACCTCAGCACCACAATGGAAAAGTGCGAGTCACCCTGGGGGCTGGAGTGCTAATCCTGCCACCAATTCAAGTTTTCCCCTGTAGGTTGGAGGACCTGCTTGCAGGGCTGGATGCAGATTAACATCATACCCAGGACAAAGCAATTTGCAAGTTAAGGGATCTTGCTCAGGGACCCTAATAGAGTGGAATCACTTCTGGCATTTACAGGATTCAAACTGGCAACCTACCGATTGCCAGCACAAATTCCTAGCCACCACTCCGCTTTATAGCCTCAACAAAAAAAAAAAAAAAAAAAAGCGCTATACCTGGTATACTCAACCATTTATCAGTGATAATAAAAGAGTAGCACAATGGTACAGTTGGTAGCACTGCCACAGATCCAGTGCCTCAAGGTCAAATCCCTCACTGTCAGCATTCACATGGAATTCGACATTGTCTGCAGGGTGTGTGGGTTTTTCTCCAGACAATGCAGCCAGATTGCTGAAATAAACTAAAAGGCATTCTTTTCTGCTGAAAGTTCTAAGGCACCTGTTGGGCACAATACAAATCAACCATAAACAAGCAGACCATACATCTGGACTCTACATTAAAGCAGGTTTGATAATTTTTTTTTTTTTTTTTTTATAAAATAGGTAACCCAAGGACACCGCCAAAACAAAACGAACAGTTTTTAAAAACAAAAAGGTCTTGAGTGATCCAGCCAAGGCCAGACTATTTGGTGAACATAATTACAGATCAACAGCTCTCATGTAACCCAAACAGATTTAAATAATAAAACTGTAAAGGCAAAACACAAAGTCCCAGACTGCAAATGTGCAAAGACAAGGCAACTCAATTAGGTTTGTACAAACATTTAACCATCAAGTACTATTTCGGGGTGGGGTGGGGGAAAAGCACAATTTTTTTTTTTTTTAAATAAAAAAAAATGCTCATACACCTTTCATTCACAAAATATTCACTTAAAACACATTTTCTTGCAGCCTTACACCAAAAATCATTGAAATTCATTTTTTGCCTCATCAAGCAAGACTTAATACCCCACAGTGACATAGCAATCAAAAATATTCTGAAAACTAAAAATCACATTGACACAAGTAATCAGACTCTTTGCTCAGCTCTTAGGCAGGACGATACAAGCCATGCACACCTGGATTTGGGGATTATATTCCACCCTTCTCTGCACATCCTCCCCAGCTCTGTTAGGTTGGATAGAGATGGTCAGTGGACAGCTATTTTTAGGTCTCTCCAGGGATGTTCGATTGGACCACTCAAGAGCATTCAAGTAGTTGACCCTAAGCCACTTCTGGTTTGTATTTGTTTGTTTAGGCTTACTGCCCTGATGAAGGTGAACCTTAAGCCCAAAGCCCTCTGAAGCAGGAACCTCTACTTTGCTCTGTTCAGCTTTCACTCAGCTCGTACTAATCTCCCAGTTCCTGCTGCTGAAAAAATCCCAGAGCAAGCTGCCACCACCACCATTCTTAACTGCTAAAATGGTATTGTGCAAGAGATGATCAGAGCCCGATTTCCTCCAGACAGGATGCTTAAAAAACACTGAGACCAAACAGTCATCTTTGTTTCATCAGACCACAGAATCTGATTTATCACAGTCCGAGATCCCTTTAGGTACCTTTATGCAAAGTTCAAGTGTGTTTCCATGCATTTTATTTCTTCTTTACCATAAAGCCTAGAATAGTAAAAGTATTATAGTAGTGGTTGTCCTTCTGAAAACTTCTCCCACCTCCACAAAAGTTCTCTAGTGCTCAGCCAGTGTGACCATCAGATTCTTGGCCACCACTCTTATCAAGGGCCTTCCTCACCAATTGCTCAGTTTGGCTGGGCAGCCAGCTCTATAAAGAGTTGTGGTTGTTCCAAATTTCTTCCAATAGGGAGGCTACTGTACCTTTAGGAACCTTAAATGTAACCAGAATTTTGAAGCCTTCCCTAGATCTATGCTTCAGCTCAATCCTGCCCCAAAGCTCTACAGTTTCTTCAACCGCATAACTAGGTTTTTTTGCTCCGATAGAAATTGTCAAATGTCATCAATTGACTTTACCACACACCAAATTTTAAGTAATTATAGCAAGGGACCCGAATACTTCTGTCAATGTGCATTTTTATTTTTTGATACATGTGCAAAAGTTAAAATGCTGTTTTAGCTTAGTCATTCTGAGGTATTGCGTTTAAATTTTTCCTGTATCAAAAAGACTATCATAAGGCTACAACATGAGAAAAAAGTGAAGGGGTCTGAACACTTTCTGAAGGAAAAGTATAAAATACTTGGTGGCTAAAAGTGTAAACTGTTTAGGGTGAGGTACAGATACCTTCAAGACACCATAGTCTTAAAACTTTGAAATGTGAGCCAGCATTAAATCTTCTGGGAGCGCTATTCAAATCCTAAGCACACCTTTTACATCAAGTTTGCTCTGTAGCTCCTTGTCTACATCTTCCTTATTAAACTGGGCATTTGCACTTTCAAAATCAAAATCATCCTCAAATTGAATAGAAGCAGTCTTCACATTTGACACCAGGATTTGACCTTTCCATCTATTGCGGAATCTTCGGTTTGCTGAAAAGAAAATTTTAGAATTACTGCACTACATAAATGCATGTTAGTATCCCATATTCACGAGAACAAATAAAAATGCTGTACATTTGTCTTACAAAATACTCCAATTTCAACAACCAAACACTTAATTCTTGCATGATTTATTATTGTAAATCTTATTCAGTAAAGACTTTCATGGCTTCCAGGCAAGACAGCAAAAATACTAAAATTTGTCTAAAATACACCCACACAACAAGCAATCTGAATATGCAAGCTTCCAGGGAACTGACTCCAGTATATCTAAAGGCATGTTACAGCAAAATACTTAATGCAGATAGTTAACATGCACGGGCTGCAAATGAAATATTGCAATGTACTTAAGCAGCAAGCACAGCTTCTATCCTTGCATACACATGTTAAATTGATTAGTCCTTTAATAAGCAGGAATATGTCCACAAGATGGAGGTATCAGCTACTTCCACAGTTAACTTCACCAAATCAGAATTGGTGTAACCCATACACAACCAGGAAGGCACACTAAGAAGCAATTCTTTACAGTCAGTCATTTTCTTGCAGCTATGCATTCTCCTCCTTTAGCTTTTATGATCCTATGAAAACAAAAATGAGCACAACCACCACACCATTAGTAAATCCTTCTAGACAAGTTCATCTTTAAATGGCTGTGAGCAAACCAAAATAATTTAAGCAGCAGTTTGCAGTTCAAATAAATGTTTGATAAAGCTGCTGTATTCCAGCTAGACACATCTGAAACATCAACTAGACACCATTACATATTTGTCTGCCCTTACTATCGAATATAAATTTAAAATGAAGTCTGGACTCCATGATGGAAAATTCCATATATGCAATGTTAGACGCATAGTGTAGGCATAACCATACAGCTATCCTGGTCTTATTGGTATTTCATCTTTAACAGGAAGCACTACTACACACAAATTAAAAAGCAAGTTTCCGTTGAGGGTGGGTGGTTGAGTGTGCAGGTGGTTTGGGGGAATGGATTTGGACAAGTTATACTCCTTTATCTAGATGCATTACTTTCTACCCTGAAAAGGAAGAAACTACGTAGTGTCAATTTGTGCAGCACATCACCCTTTTACATGCGGTTTGTGCCTTCACAATGTTAATTTGCATCATAGGCCAATATGGCGTGAATGCTCGAATAAGTAAAATTATTTCCGCCAGTCTGGTGAAAATGAGTGCCCAGCGGTTTAAAAAAAAAATAAATACAAAAAGATGGCTAAATTACAACAGTAAACTGCAGAATCAAAATCTTGCACAGCTGTAGCAACTTGACATAGGAATTTGGGGCACTGTACATCCTTATGTGCTGTGGGCCTGAAAGAACTAGTTGAACCACTACTTTCACATGGTGGAAGCATGCAATGCCCCAGCACCCCTGGGGAATTATTCAATGGTAAACTCAAAAGAATGTATTGGAGTCCACTAGTCTGCCACTCAGCCACCACAAAAGAAATAAAATATTGCCTGTTTAAGGAAAGGATCAGCTGAATGTCCATCTAGAAAATATGGACTTTAAGGGTAACCGAAGGCTCTGTGCAAGGGCCACACACAGTCCTAGCCTAGTGTACAAGGACCAAAAGTGCTGCTCTTGACCCTAGATGTTGCCCTGGGAAAATTATAAATCCATCTCACAGACAGAGGTATTTTGGGATTCAGAGGCCAAGATCAGACAGGATGAGAAGGGGGGGTTGGGGGGGGGGAGTGCTCATTACTATTTTTGAGGTGATGGAAATGCAAGATACGGCACATGAGAAAGTGACAAAAATCCTAAGACAAGCAAAGAGGCTAGAGTAGTTGTGTTTAGCAGGGAGACTGAACACAAATACAAAAGTGATTGATTTTTTAGTGAATATTTGGTCTGTTTAGAAATCACTGTGAACCTGTTACACTGGTTAATTAAAAAAAGATGCATGCAACTCAGTGGTGCTAAGACAGTACAGAAGATGATGGTAAAAGGAAATAGCAACAGTCCTTTAAAGTTCGGTCTTAATGCATCGACCAATTAAAAGACTAAACAAAAACCCCATAGTTTGGTTACATTTGTAGCTATGCAATTCTTGTGTGGTTACAGATTTGTTATAGCATTCAGCTTGCATTTCAGAGGTTCTTTACAAAGGGAACAGACAGGAGTTAAATGGTAATATGCTATTGGTATATGTCCCTTTATACCTGCAAAAAGCAGCTAAAGGACTGCTATTCAGCAGTAGGACAGAATATACTGCCAAGTATCCTTTTTTGCAGTGTATATACACTGCAATTAACTGCAAGTACACCAAAACTAAATTATATTGTACTATTGAACTTAATGTGCAACTCGCGCAATGGTATTATGAAAGTACAATAACCAGATACAAGCATAGCTATTCTAGTAGATACATTTTGGCAACAGTGTTGCCTGTTAATGTGTATTGTATTTTCATTAGTATATGTACTTTGACTTTTCAATAAAAAGAAAAAAAAAAGAAAAAAAAGTAGCAGTATGTTTACAATACAAATTTTGTAAATTAGTATATTGCAAATATCAATTCTATTGCAGTAATAACTGGCAACCTATAAAACCCTCTCAATTTTTATGTTCTCCACATAGAATGTTTTCAATCAACATTTAAAATACTCAAATTGCATTGTTCCACAACCTGTTGCTATAGTAGGTTCTCAAAGATGGTGGGGAAAACTTGACAAGACTGCACACATACATACTAATTATATACATACACATACATATACATACATGCACACAGAATTATTTTTCTTCTAATTTTGGTTCTGTACATTACCACAATGAATTTTAAATGAAACAACCCAGATGCAGTTGAAGTGCAGACTTTCAGCTTTAATTCAGTGGGGTGAACAAAACAATTGCATAAAAATGTGAGGCAACTAAAGCATTTTTTTTTTTTTTTTTTTTTTTTTTTAAAACATAATCCCTTCATCTTTTTGTCATGAAGGGCTGAAAGTTTTAGAAATGTACATAAAATAGCACAGGTAAAAAACTATTGTACAGTTTTTACATATGCTGTAAAACCATTTCAACCATCAAAAAAGTTCCAGTGTTTAAATAGTCCTTAAAGGCAAACTGCAAATCCTTTTACTTCTCTGGATTTCAACTATCCATTTTTAGAAAACATGAATCCTCTAAAGCATAAGCTTGCTTTCTGTAGATAAAGATTAGGTTTCAAGTTTTTAAAAAGATTAAAGTCATCTACTCAGCTTCTTTAACTAACTCTCCCAAAAACTTTGTTAACCAAGAACCTTTACTATTGGAAGCAAAGAATGTAATATAAATCAGTTTTTCTCCACACCGTATCACAGATTTACCCAAATGCAAAGCCCCTGCCTAGGGTTATAGCACAGAGCGCTCGCTCTCTCCCTCTCACACACACTAAGCCCAATTGTTACCATCCGGCTGTACACTCAACATCCTAACCAGAACTTGTATTATGTAATTAACTCCGCTGTCACCCACTGTACTTGATGTACTTTCATCAATAAGCTAAGATTTATTCACTTCCTGCAGAAAGCTCAAGAAAATGTACATCAATACTAGGTGTTGGTTTTTGACTTTTTTTTTTTTTTTTTTTTTTTTTTTTTTTTTTAATGTACCTGTGCAACAACCTCTTCTTTGTTTTGAAACAATTTGCTAATAGATATATTCTGAAATGGCCATAGAGGGGAATGGAGAAAAATTATTCAGTATTTGGAAGAGCTGCCCAAATTTTTGGCATTTCACAAGAAACTTCCTTCATGAAGTAGTACACAACAAAAATAGCTGCGTGTAATATGTGAATAGTAATGCATGCTTCAATATAAAATGTTTAAAATCAAAATATTGATTGTAACAGAAGTCTGCAATTTTTCACCCTTCATCAGATGTCCATAGAGGGCTAGATCACTAAGGATTTTAACAACAAAAAAAAAATAAATAAAACCATATTTTTTTTTTTTATTATTAATATATATATTAGTAGATACCCCACATGCTTACGTTTGATATTTGTCATTTTTAACCTTCTGGGAGTAGCTCTTAGGCCAGAGCCACCAGTAAATATATATAAAAAACATTTATGATCAGCAACCTTGAAATATAAAATGATAATCCACATGCCTATATGACTAATCCACATTTGTTCAAAATGTGTAAAGGAGTAACTTTACTCCATTGTATCCTATTAGGGGGTTTCATATTGTAACCACAAATTTAAAGGCACATCCACACACAGTGAAAACAAAAAGGATGTCATAGTAGTTGGTGCTGCTGCCTCAGAACTTCAGCACCCTGGGTTCCAATCTCAACTGTGTGATGTTTGGACTTTCACTACTTAAATGTGCATACACAGCTAATTGGTGACTAAACTGGTTGAGTATTACATCAGTCACAAATTTATATAAATCAGATCAGCAGACAGGAGAACAAATTCAGGTAAGTTGTTTATGTGACAATGTTTTGTACTCAAGCAAGTTCTGTAATCAGTACCTTGGGATCCTCAACTCATTTTAATGCAAGTCTTTCAGAGGATACATAATTAAAAATTTGAATATTGGATGCTCTTCAAATATTCCTGCTTCTTCCTTAGAAAACACAGGATTGTGAATCACAGTATTGCAATATGAACTAACCATGGTCAATCCACTCAAATTTAAAGACAATGGTAATTTGTAGGGCTACAATTCATTAGTGTAATTGAGTTTTAAAAAAAATAAAATAAATAAAATAAAAAATCTCTGCTCCTCCCCCACACCACACGCTAGGACTGGCCACACTGGAGGTGAATTATGGAGGCAATTGCACAGCAATCAGTGGAAGGCTCCTCCAAATATTAGGTATATCATGATGGGTAATTTATTCAAATCAAAAAGTAATTTTGATAAACATTTACACACCTAAATGTGGAGGATTGAGATTTTATTCAAAACATTTCATCAATTCCTAATATGAACACTCAAAATTATAATGGCTGAAGAATGGGTTTTACATCCACACTTGGCACAGAACTACAGTGGTGATGATAACCTCCAATACTGCAAAGACCATCAATTTATGGATCATAACTTCACCCATGGAAATATTTAAACTCAAGAATATTCCTCCTTCTCATGAGCACATCATAGTTACTCAAGAATTGATTATTTATCAATAATTTAAGGCCCACTATCAAATCTTGCAAGTACAATGCTATTCTCCAATCATGCAACTGATCTCAGTGCTTGAAAATCAATGTTCTACACACTCCTTTCATAGCTGACATCTTAACAGAAGATAACTTTGCAGAATTCCCGTCCATACAAATTAATTTTTTTTAATGGACAGAAATCTTCAGAGGTCTCTGCGGGAATATTTTGTGGAAACTCTGAAGGCATTTAACAGGACAAATTCTTTCACATCTTTCCCCCCCCACCAAAAAAAACCCCATGCTGGAGACCAAGAAGCATTAGAATTAATCTACAAAATATCCAGAACAGATCAAGAATACACCAGATCTCCAAGTGAGGAACTTCATAGGAAAAGACCAGCTCCACAATCAAAATTAGACCTCTTAAAAGGAACAGAGAAACTCCTCTTTCACATTACTCCCATTAATCACATTACTATGATCAGACAGAAAGATCTTAGCTCAAAAAATCCACAAGGAAGTTTGCAATGCAATATGAGAAATTACCAATGCAGATGAAAGACAAATCACGGACCATAAAAATATAACCCACACTTTTAGGGAGTACTACAAGTCCTTATATTCTACACAGTTTAAAGAGGGCACAATCTAAGGAGTCTGACAATACTGTAACAATCCAGAGAAAACACACAAATTCAACCAAGTTAGCTCTACTATTAGAGACTAAATTCTACCTCAAACCTTGAAAAGCATTAGCCTTTCCAAAGAAAAGAAATTACAATGTGCATCATACAGACCAATTTCACTTCTGAAGAATGTTGATATTCTGCAAAGTTCTAGCTAGAAGGATTGAGAAAGTGATTCCTTCTGTAATACAAGGCCAAACCAATTAATTAAGGTAGACCCTTCGCTCCAAGGCTTCAGCATCTGTTGAACGCAATACTCATCCATAAACTAATGCACCAGAGATCTTTTTTTGGATGCAGAAAACTGACAGAGTTGAATGGGAGTATGTATTCACCACATTGCACAAATGTGGATTTGGTCCAAATATATGCATGGATCAAAACTACTTTATACCAGTCCAGAAACCTCTTAATAGGATCTCAAACTACTTCAAATTAGAACATGGTACGCAACAAGGGAGCCCTCCATCACTGCTTTTTGCAATCACTATTGAGACATTGGCCATTCACATTCTAAATAAAATAGAGATCAAGTGGATTATCAGAAAGAAACAGAAAAATCACTATATGCAGATATGGTACTGTATATCAGATCCATGAACATCTTTACCATAAATGTGTGCTTTTAAAGTGAATTCTAGCCATCTATTGGTTTATTTTATCACAACTGTTTTAAGTATCAAGGGGTAAACAAAGATTTTTCAACTCAATTTTGCTACCCTGGGGGGGAGGGGGCAGAGGGAAATGTAAATAGATGGTCTACCCTCCATCTCACATTAGCAGAGAGAATCCATACTGTGAAGATAGAAAAAGCGTGTGAAGGATGTTTATTTCAAAGCATCCCTATATACGTTAATTGTTCAAGAAATCAGACTCGATTATAAACTTTTTCTGAAACATCCACATGTTAAAAAGGTGACTTTACAAAGACCCAAAGCAAAAAGTGGCATGGCACTGCTTAACTTTCAATTTTATTACTGGGCGGCAATTATACAGTACAAGCTAGGAAGTCTTGGAAATGTATACACAAGCCATGGTCTGCAATGGAAATAAATTCTTGTACTTATATGCCCTGCTTTGTGCCCCAGTAAATACTAATTGTCAATATACCAATAATACAACTGTCCAATCAGAGTATGGAATCAGAGGAATGCACTTCAATACAGTGAAGCTTTTATCTGTTGTAACTCTACATGATAATCACCTTTCACACCTACACAGTATCTAATCTTTGGAAACTGCGCGGGATTAAAACTTTGAGAACTATGTTTTTCCTCTCCTTTTCAGCATCACACTTTTTCCACTACTTTCATATAAGCTTTGCTAAAAGGACCTACCCAATTTTGCACATCTCCAGTCCATTTCTATTCCAGAAGAAATACTGATCAGTCTTGAAGACTCACAGTATCTCAACAATAAAACATCTTAAAGTTTCTCCCTTTTAAAGATTCTAGGGTGTGGTGTGGAAAGGACCTTTCACTTAAAGTCTCAGAAGGAGAAGGCGGCAGCCATGAATAAAATTCACTAGCTTTATGTGCGCAGAGCATTCAACTTAAAATATTTAGTTGATCACATTTTATTTAAAAATTGTCCAAAATTAATCCAGAGCAAGATCCAACCTACAAACACTGAAATCTAGATCTAGATCCAGCTCCATTAGACATGTTTTAGCAGTGTACCCAATTATTTTGGACAAAAATCTTTGAATGCTTAGACAACTATGTCACAATCATTGAAAACCCATTAACAGTAGCGTTTGGCGTACTTCCAGATGGGCTTAAAGTGAATGACAACTTGATTGTAATTGCCTATACCACACTATTACCATGCAGACTTATCTTCCTTAACTAGAAGAATACCAGCCCACCATTAAAGTCAGAGGGTTAAGTGATGTTCTATAATTTTTGAAATTTGGGGGGAAATACAATACAGTTTATTTTTGTATAGCCCAAAATCACACAGGAAGTGCCGCAATGGGCTTTAACAGGCCCTGCCTCTTGACAGCCCCCCAGCCTTGACTCTAAGACGACAAGGAAAAACTCCCAAAAAAACCTAGTAGGGAAAAATGGAAGAAACCTTGGGAAAGGCAGTTCAATGAGAGACCCCTTTCCAGGTAGATTGGGCGTGCAGTGGGTGTCAAAAGAAGGGGGTCAATACAATACAATACAGTACAGTACACAGAACAGAACAATTTCTCAATATAGTAAGAAATAAAAAATATAAATTTTAGAAGTACAGAGCAGAATTTAACAGTAGATGATATATCCCATAAGATTTGGATTTGTATAGAGTCCTGGAGACCTCATCCTTCAAGTTGAGGGTCACAGCCTTCAATCACAGGGTCTGTTGAAATCAAGATGTGGTAAGTTTGTATTAATAGAAATTTAGAATAAGCATTTATAAATGGGGGGGGGGGGGGGGGGGGGAGAGAGAGAGAGAGAGAGAGAGAGAAGGACATTCTCCCTTTTGTGTTTTTAATTTTTGCCCATGCTGTTGGATCCCTTGTCTATCCCAAGTTGATTCAAGAACTTGGGAGAGCTTCACAAGGAGTGGAACAAGGCTATTGTCAGTGTATCACGAGCCACCACACACATCTTCTGGAAAGGAGCTACAACTGTGGAATTCCTAATATCAAGCCAGCCCTGAACCAAAGAAAACGTCAGAAGAGTCTTACTTGAGCTTGGGGGGGGGGGGGGGGGGGGGGTTTGGTAGGGGAGAAGAAAAAAAAACCTGGACTGTTGCCCTGTGGTCCACACTCCTTTTCAGATTAAAGTAAAGGTTACATTTCATTTGGAAATCAAAGATCCTAGAGTCTGGAGAAAGAGTGGAGAGGCACAGAATCCACAGTCCAGTGTGAAGGGTCCACAGTCTGATTTGACATGTAATCTGCTGGTGCAGGCCCACTGAATTCACTCAAACCTAAAGTCAACACAGCCATCTACCACAAGATTTTAGGGTATTTCATGTTCCCATCTGCTGACAAGCTTCATGGCGACGCAAATTTCATTTCCAGCAGGACTTCGCACATGCCCATAGTACCAAAACTACTACCAAATGGTTTTCTGACCATGATATTACTGTGCGTGATTAGCCATCAAGCTCTCCAGACCTGAACCCCATACAGAATCAACGGAGTATCAAGAGGAAGATGACACATCCAACCCAAAATACTGACTGGATGAAGGCCATTATCAAAGCAACCTGGGCTTCAGTAACAGCCGATTGCCTCCGTGCCACGCTGCATTGACACAGTAATTCATGGCAAAGGAGCCCCAACAAAGTATTAACTGTATAAATGAACACACTTCAGAAGTTGGACATTTCTGTATTATGAATCCTTGATTGTAGGCAATAGTCTGATAATCTAAGATACAGTACTATATTTCTGATCTTCACAAGCTATCTGCCATAATCAACAATAAAACAAAAGGCTTGAAATATATTACTTTACAAGTAATGAATTATCCATTATTAAAATGAAGTCAGTAGGAATAAGAATACATATGTATAAATAAGCGGGAGGTCAGCGGAATGGGGAGGATGCAGGTAATAGAGCTGGTAAAGGTGGAGGAGTTTAAATACTTGGGATCAACAGTACAGAGTAACGGGGATTGTGGAAGTGAGATGGAGAGTGCAGGCAGGGTGGAAAAGAGTGTCGGGAGTAATTTGTGACAGACGAGTAGCAGCAAGAGTGAAAGGGAAGCTCTACAGGAAGAAGTAAGACCAGCTGTGTTATATGGGTTGGACACTGTGGCACTGACCAAAAAACAGGAGACCGAGCCGGAGGTGGCAGAATTAAAAGGTGCTAAAATTTGGGTGTGACGAGAACGGACAGGTTTAGAAATTAGAACAATGTCACCAAACCATCCAACCTGAGCTGACCTCCCAAAGTCAGAGGCGCAAGATTGCATTGCTTTGGACATGTGCAGAGGAGAGATGCTGGGTATATTGGGAAAAGGATACCAAGGATAGAGCTGCCAGGCAAGAGAAAGGCCTAAGAAGGTTGATGGATGTGGTGTGAGAGAACATGCAAGTGATGCATGCAAGAGCAAGATACAGAGGACAAGGAGATATGGAAAAAAAATATTTGCTGTGGTTAACCCCTAATGGGAGCAACTGAAAGAATCAAAAATATTTCAGTTTTAAACCTTTAGTTGACTTTAAACACTTTAGTGCTAACAGTGTTGTCTTGTTTGAGCTATTTTAGTTTTTCTTCATCTATCTCTAGATATATCTATATATAAATACACACACACATATATATACAGTATAATACATTCTTCAATATTTAAATACAGCACATGTATTCAATGCCTACTTTAACTACCTGGGCAAAATTAGTCTTGAGTAACTGATTAACCACTCAAAATTGTTTGTGGCAGTAATTTGTTCCCAAGAATTCCTAGGCACAGAAAGTCTCATGTCTGATGGCTTCTGACAATTTATTACTTGAAAGCAGTGTCTCATCTCTTCAAAAATACCTTTTCTGATTAAAAAAAAAAAAAAAAAAAAAAAAAACAAAAAACAAATTTAAGAGTCCGTTAAAACCCTGAAATACAAGGACTAGTTTCCAGTGGTTCTGCAACCTCAAAATTCTAAATTCTGCACAAATTGCTTTCCTATGGTTAGCCATAGTCATTTGACATTTTTCTATTTCATTCATCTTCCCTAGTTTACTTTCTAAACTTTAATATCTTGTTACATGGGAGTAAATGAGTAATGGATGCATGTTTGTAGTATGTAAAGGCTTCTTTTGGTTATAATACTTGAAGAGCAGAGTGGTTATTAATCTGTGCAATATGGACTATAAAAATCTTCATTTTGGAATGGCCAGAGAGAAATTTCTTGATATTTCATACTTCAGTACAAGACCTGCAAGTCCTTCATAGTCAAATAATTTTACCAGCATATCAAGTGCACCAGTACTCCGATGGAACAACTTATCTACCAAAGCTTTATAACCATAAGAGCAAAAAACACACTTTGCCAAGGTCTGGTCATACAATGCATATGTATATTTGCAGTATTAAAAACTAAAGTGCTACCCTGTACAGTATATGTGGATAATTAAAATAGCCACTAAGACCATCCAATGTTTGTCCTGGTGACTGGCATGGAAGGAACACACCAAGCTAGACAATAAACTACCATATCTTCAGCAAGTATCTTGTAAGCAATGATGGGAATTCATAGGATCTACCTATCAAGAGATGCACCTCCTTTAATCTATGTCCCGAGCGGTGTCCAGTTAACTTTCAGTAGGAAGTGAAATTCAACACATCCAAATAAAATTCCCTGCTTCATCCAAAGAACATCAGTTTCAGTGGTCAGACTACATTGCCAGGTATCTCATACAGAAACTGAGCAACTCTGCACAGGATCCTCATTTTGACTGCTTTACTCGGTTGTAATGCAGATATTTAAATTGTATCCCTACAGGTAAAGAACACACAATTAGGAGTGTAGGAATACTTAAAATTCCAGAGATCTTTGTTCTGCTTGCCACCACTTTTCATTTGAACATTCACAAAATTGATATTGCTGCTAAATCATTTTATTAATCTTATGATCACCTCTTCCATCACTTGAGGATAACTTATTTGACCACATTCACTTGGAGCAGCTTTGCTCTTACCCTTCATAATGACATTCACGACAGATTTTTAAAAAAATGCTTTCCACCGTTAAATGAAGTAAATCATTTGTTACATGGATATTAGAAAAGTGGTTGAAAATAGATCTGAATTTGGTGCTGGCCATGGATTGTGCAAAAATTTGGGGAGGAAAAAAAAAAAAAAAAAAAACCACATACATTATCAGTCTGATTACATCTTGCCTGAAGAAGGGGCCTGAGTTGCCTCGAAAGCTTGCATATTGTAATCTTTCTAGTTAGCCAATAAAAGGTTGTCATTTTGCTTGGCTTTTCTCTACATTATCAGATTTAGAAATTGATTACCTGGTCTAAATACTAAAAGCATGATCAAACATCAATTAAAAATTAAATTGGAGTTTGGCAAGTTCAAAATCTAAATATTCTGACATAAGGAATGTGTGAACAGCTAGTAGTAGAGAAGATCTAAATACAAGCATTCTAATAAGTTTACCTGGCCTTCGCCTCTGTGGTCTTCGGTTCTCGTTGTTTGAAGTCTGATCTTTTTCGGCTGAATCTGGAGTAACTGTGCCTATCGCAGGAAAATAAAAATCAACTTAGTAACAGGTGCTAAACTGCTTACTTCAGCCATGTCCACTTTATATTTTATAAAAATATCTGCATCATCACTAAATTCAAGTAAAGCAATACACAAGTTCTACTGTGTACATGCTTAAAAAGAAAAAAATCTGGTTCTAATTAATGACATTCTGACATTCACAATATTTGATATTGTTTTTATCAGATCTTCTGTGGTAACGGAACCAGACTTAAATATTTAAAACAATTTGTTCACTAATTCATGACCCAAAAGCACTGCACCCAACTTCTACCCTGAAGCCGATCTTCCTGACCAGGTTGCAGAGAGGCTCCACCAAGGTCTCTGCCTTTGCTGGGGGAGTGATTTCTTAGTAAAGGTGTTCTCTACTGGAGCAGTCTGAACAGCCTGTTCTACCATAGGCTCCCTCCTCACAGGAAGGTTGTGAAGTCCTACACCAAAAAAAAAAGCCTAGAATTACTTATGATACTAAGGACAGCAAGAATTATGGATCTTCTAAGCTAATTGCTCTAGGTCTGCACAAGACAGGAATATTTTTGAAAACTTCTGCTCCACAAAGGTACTTCTCTCACACACGTTATCACAGAGCTTGGATACTGTACCACTCCCACCAAACTTTGAACTCACATCTGAAGTATATGATTTAACAAGGTTTAACATGCAAAGTCAATGCCATCAAACCTTTATCAAACCATAATGCAAGAGAGTCACTTGCAGACTTGCAATAATAAAGAAAATGCAAATGTATCTTGGCTCTAAAATACAGAAAGTTTTTTTATTGCAACTGTATTTTAGAATGGTTGGCTATAATTTAGCTAGTGCAGTATACCTGCTTACTGTACAAGACCTTCAATCACTGATTTAATGCTATTATTGTATATATTTTCACTCTTGCAACATTCTAATGCATTTCATTGCCCCTCTCCACGAGACTTACCAAAACAAAAACAAGTAAACAGGCCATTCCAAATAAGACCCTGTATACTCTTCATAAAGCAAAGCTTCTATCAACCAGAACCATGGCATGAAAAGCATTACCAAGCCAGACTCTTACAGAAATATAAAAGTTGCCCATTACATCGAGACATTCATTTTCCATAATTACTTAATGCTGAAAGTATATTAAAATGACAAATATGAAGGATTGTTCCTTTATTTCCCAAAAATCACCTTCTAAAAAGAATTATGGCATTACCATATGCTAGAGGTGAAAGGGACAACTTAATAGAATCCTACTGTGGGGAAATGTTTGTCCAAGTCAATTCTTCTTAACCCCACCAATTTAAACAAATATTCTTTGCCAGGACATGTGCACATGTAAAAAACAAGTCTAACTGCATAGTAGAAGGTCTTGGGTTTTCCATTACTGGTATATCACACATCAGTATGCAAGAACATTCGTTGCATGAAAATAACTTCATACTATTTAGTACATTTACTTACCTAGCCCTAGTGCAGCAGCATACTGTTGATTCAACAGGGAACTGGCAGCCAAGTGACTATAAGAAGGCATTCCCCGGTAGGGGCTATAGGAAACAGAGGGCTGATGAGACAATGAACTGCCTAAGGAAGACTGAAGGGAGGAAAACAGTACACTAAGGGTTGTTGTGAGAGTTTGATATAACCATTTAAAAGACAGACATGGTGCACAGTTTAAAACAGAAGCATGTGCAAAATGATTTAGGCAACATAACCAACATTTTAAACATAGTACAGTTGAGATATATTTTTCAACTTCTATAATTAAGTCTTTCAAGCATCAGGGATGGAACAAACCTCAAAGTTTTCAAAATGGATTAGTCATTTGTCAGGAAAGTCAGTGTTCGATTTTGTGGTCATTAGAGATGATCAGAATTGCACATGACAAAATGAGTATAGGGACATTGTCTAAATAATGCCATTTGTGCAATGGAGCAAAAGCTTAATGATCAATTCTGATATGTATGAGGACAGCTTAAATTAATGCACAGAAAATGGTTATATTTGAAAGTAGCAATGTGCTAGTTTTGAAAGATTAAAGAAACAGATCATTACTGGTCAAAAATTGAAACATGCAACTTACAGGTAGGAATGGCATGAAGTGGACCAAGCACATAGTACAGTGAAAGAAGAAGAAAATGTATCAACACAAAAAAAGATCATATAGGTCTGTGGCTGCCCTATACCATGTCTAAATCGAACCAAAATTTCAACATTAAAATTGACCTGTGCTCTAGCATTTTCAAAACTATCACACATGCAAGACATACCTGAACAATTGCAGGGTCATGAGCCAAGCCATGAAGAGGTTTAGGAGGCTCACAGACAGTAATGTCTTTGATGTCACTTCCACGAAATATTATATATTCAAATATTTCATCTCTTGGAGGTACCGGTCTTTCTGTGGGACGTCCTTCTGTCCCAAAAGATCTAACTATCAACACAAAACACCATGGCATTACTTGTACTAACAAACACATGAAAGCAATTAACTTTGCCTGTGTATCATTTAACCATGTTTAGGACAAGTATGATTCATAACTGGCCAGGAATAATCCATACCAAGTTAGCACAAAATGTTCATTTTTTTGTTATGAAAATCACCCATTGACATTTTAGAATATACAAATACTTATGTACAATATACACAAAAAATTAAAACCTCTGAAATGTCCTTTTGTCTACATTTCTCTTTATAGATCAATACATCAATTAAGCCTATTCCAAAATAAAACTGGCAAACATTGGCTCTAGACAATTTCTTGCTGCTAATGGAGAAAAAGTTTTAAAATAAGTACCTGCAAACAATTCCAATCAATTGTAAACATTTACAATTCAGAATTTATCTCTACACAACCCCAAACTGAACTGCTGTTGATGCCTAAAACCGTGCTAAATCAAACCCTGTACAGATATACAATAGTTTTGAAGTATAAAAGTGTCTATGCAAATCCGTTTCACTTTACATCACTGGGGCATGTTTCTCACTTATTTCACCACAAACACTTCTTGAATTATCCTCGAGATTTTAGAGAAACTAGGTTAACAGCGAGTTGGAGTAACAGTACTGGAAACTTCTGAAAAATCGTATTAATATTTAATCATAACATAGCATCTAATATTGAAATGACAATTGAGGTCAGTGTGAAATTGATGCATATACTTTTTCTCGTCAAAATACGAAATTTCTAAATTTATAAACTACACTTGGACGATTCAAAACTACTGGACAGCTCCAATAATTTATATGTAGCGTTCAATTACAAATGCATTTGAAAACATTCTGGCTAGATACCACTGCTCTTTAGATGTTTCAGGGATTTTAAAACTGGAACACATTTAAGAGCCATCCGTTATCGTAATTATCCAGGTTAGGATCGTGTTGTGAAGCTGGTGCATGTTTTGATCAGTTAAAATACAACTGCAGTGATCAAAAACCGTGATGAGCACGAGATATTAAATCCTAATAAAACTACATCTCGCACACGATCCGGATTTAAATAATGAACAACGAACCTACCACCATTTCAAGCCCTTCTCTTTTAAAATACTTCATAAAAAAGGTGGCATCTTTATTCGACGCCATTTCCTCTTTAAGACAATTAAGCGACAAGTTAAAGAACGAAAAACCAAACAAACGTATGCCACCTGTGAGGTGTTTCACATCAACAGCGGTTAATAAAATAAAAGAACCAGACAATGTATTCCATTACAATACTGGCTCAAGCTTTTCTTAATCGTTTCAATTTTTCCTTAAGTTAAAAACAAAAAAAAAAAAAAAAAAACTCAGCGCAGGTTACTGAATGACGGAGAGTTCGGGATATGAAGCTGCTACACGTGGCCACTTTGCCGCGTTCATATGTTTATACGGAGAGGTGAAAGACTCGACAACGCGAAATATGAAAATATTTAAATTATTAATTATTCTACATACAAATAATGGGCGAGCTGGCAGGCAGGTAAATGCTTAAGTATTTAATCCTACAACATGAGTATTCGATATGTTCCCAAAAAATAACCCAACCCAAAGACATTTTTCTAAAGGTCTCACCTTTAGCCAAAGCAACTGTTGAGTTGTCCGTATCGATGGTGTATAAGATGCCTTCATAGCGAATCTGAGCTTTGGATATCAGACTAATTTTACTGCCGATATAAGGAATCCCGGAACTCATTGCTGCCTTCTTTATCAACTAAGGACCTCTCCAAATTTCCTTCCTACACCCACCAGTTAGTTCACCTTGACAGACTCGGTAACAACTCCCTTACGAAGCAATTATATAGAATGAAGAAAGTGGGCGGGGTTATTAGTTGTCAATCATGAAGAACGTGTTAAGAAAGTAGTACACGAGGGGCAAATGTAGAAGAGACAATGGCCAATGCTAAAATTTGACTTTATCATTATTATTAATTAGTTCGTTTCGTTAGAACATGTTTTTATAATATTGCCAATGCAAAACGTCTGATTGAAAAACTGGAAAAAGTTGTTACGTCATTAGCTTGCCTTAAACTACTGATGGGGTAATACTAAAAAAAAAAAATGGGAAAAAAATATTCCAGAGGCATATCCTCGCAATACTTCCGCAAGCTTACATTTGGAACGTTGCCATAGTCGCAGGAGTAGTGGTGGGCAGCAATAGCCAAATGCTTCTCCTGAGGCTCACGCCAGCTGGTCTATCTCGGGTTGTGGGTTTTTCTGCTAGTTTTAAACAGGAGTACTGATGCTTATTTTTTTTAATGAAATGAAAATTTGTATTTTCAGTAAAACAAAAAAAGATCAAAAATGAAAACATATTCTAACTTGTTACACGGTACTTCAAATGCTATAAGTGGTTTGAGCCTTTTTTTTCATAGTGAACACAAGTGACACTTTTAGTAGTAAAGTATTACTAACTTGTTTGTGCTTCCATTTAAATTATTTTAGCGGTCCCAAATCTTTTTAACTTGTCAAAATACAATATGTAGAATGCCCCCATTTCACAATTATAAACAGTTTTAATATTTAATTGCCATAAATTGTCTCACCTTCTTATTAAATATTACCTATTATATTCCTTATAAAATTTTGATATGAACATCTTCAGCACTGAAATCTCTACTGAAATGAAATACAGACAAGATGTTACGCTTTTTTTTCTGTACCAGATATGGAAATTTGTTTATCTGTATCCATCCTTCATAAGAGCTTATCCAGCACAAGGTTGTGTTGTTGAGCAGAAGACAAAAACCAGAACTTACAAGCACCAGTCCATTCCAGGACTCACTCAGACTGGGCCAATGTTATTGACCCTAACCAGTACTTGTGTACTAAACAGACGGCATGACAAAGGAAAACAGAAGTGTTTTGACGAATTCATAACATTTATTAGGATAAAAAAAATATACAGAAATTGGAATATAATAGAAATACATATGTACAATTGGAACTTATTACGTTTCAATTTTGAGGCCAATGTCTATCTATTGCGTTGAACACCAATTGAAGAGGGGAAGTTGCAAAAGGTTTCCCCCTACCCATTCTAGTGTTGGGCTCTGTGGGGGAGGTTTCACTGCCGTCCGTTTAGTACACAAGTACCACCTAACCTCAATAGCTTTGGAATGTAAGAGGAAAACAGAAGAATACAGAACACAGAAGATGCAGACCCCATATAGGCAGAACATGGGCTACGCTTCAAACCCAAGTCTCAGAAGTTGTGAGGTAACGTATCTTTGTGTATTATACTATTTTTTAAACGTTAGTCAAATTATTTGCATTTATGACTAACTGGTAGTATACATTTGCTTTGTAATTTTACCCTTGCCCTGATAGATTGTCTTCATACACTTAACATTTGTAACTTGTATTTGATAAAATGGATGAATAAATGTAGATATTTTTGAATAAACATTAAAAAAATGAGACATTTCACATATTGTAAATGTATTTATAAATGTTAAACATGGCATATATCAATGTTATTTTCTGATAAAGGACAATCATTTTAATGCCCAAGAATTAAATGTGCATATGTGAAAGATATTTTAGAGAAACCTTAGCAAAAAATAAATAATAAATAAGTAAACTTAAAACAGTAACACTTTGAATATGAAAACTTGTACTTGAGAATCTTTATTAAAGAACTAAGAGCAACTTAATGCCACTTAAATATCTATTGTTTAGGTATGTAGAAAAAAATCATAATAGATAGATATCACTTATAGTTTACTTTGTGAATGTATGCAGCAGGGTACAAGTATTACAAAGAACACAGAGATACAGCTTTTTGTTGTCATTTTTCAAACAAACAAAAAACACACATTAGCTGTACTATACAGAAGTGCAACTGTTCAAGTATTTAATTTATACCTACAAACAACAGTCATTTGACTATAATTAAACATAAGCAGGTACTACTTGTGAGTCCTTTATATCTATCTGGATATAAAAAAAGCATCCTTCATAAAGGCCATAGTTTTTCGTTGGACAATCACTGCAAAGGTGAAGACAAAGGTGCATTCTGCTGATTTGAGAAACAAAGTAGGAAATGGCTACATAAAAATATTGAAGAGTTTGAATGTCCCATTGAGCACTGTTGGATTCTTCATCAGAAAGTGGAAGGTTCGTCACAGCACCCAGACTGTTGCTAGAACAGGCTGTTCCCCAAAACTAAACATCAGAGCATCCAACCATTGCTCTCAGCAGTCTACAATGCTGTTTGGCTGAAACTGGAGTGGAGGTGTATGGGTCCACAATTTCAAGAGATCTCCATAAAACAGGCCTCTAAGGGAAGGTAGCAAGCAAGAAGCCATTCCTTAAGAAGGTCCACAGAAACGCTTGTATGGCATTTGCTACAAAACATGAGAAAGACCCAGTTAAGACGTGGGAAATACATTTATGGTCAGATGAGATAAAAGCAAAACTTTTTGGCCATATTTCAAAGATGGTGTAAAACTAACATTGCCTATGCCTCAAGACACACCATACCAAAAGTTAAATGTAGTGGTTAAAAGCAATGCTTTCACGTACTGGATCTGGGAATATCTTGTCAAGAGTTGAGGAAACAATGGATAGACAAAAATACTGCACAATATTGCAGGAGAACTTGTTCAAGTCTCCTATGAGTCTACAGCACAGGAGAAGATTCATCTTTCAACATGACAAAGACCTAAGCAAAAAGCCAAAGTGACACTGGAATGGCTCAAAAACAGAATGCTTAATGTTTTGGAACGGCCAAGTCAAAGCCCTTATCTTGACCCTATTGAGAATCTATGGCACTATTTGAAAACTGCTGTCCAGAGGTGCCATTCCAGCAGCCTAGAGGGTCTGTATAAATTATGCCAAGAAGAATGGGGAAGAATCACTCCTGAACTATGTGCAAAACTGGTACAAACTTACCCTAAAAGAACTAAGGCTATTATTACAGCAAAAGGGTTCTTAACAGATACTTATAACTTTTGAAGTTGTCATCATTAATTAAATAGCTACAGAAAATGGTACATTTTGACTTTGGAAGTCTTGTCACAGCAGAAGAGTTCACATTCAAAATACTGAATGGATAAATAGGTGTACAAATCTTTTGTCATGCAGAAATCTTTGACTTTCAATGTGATTCAATACATTTGCATGCCATTGTATGTTTCAGGATGCATATTTTCATTGCATATGATAAACAGTATGTACAAAAACATACAAAATTTGCCTGACTTTCTTTAGTACATTTTGTCCCTCCGATGGACTGGCACCCTTTCCAAGACTGTTTCCTACCTTTATTCAGTGTTTCAGGAATATGCTCTTAGCCTATCCAACTCTGAATTCTATTAAGCAGGATTAAGGACCTGCTTACATCAGCAACACATTTATTAAAATCTACAGTCAACTTTATACATCGACATGTTTTTGAACTTTTTTTTTTTCTTCTTCATTTTACCTCTCTGAATTTTGGTAGTATAGCAAGGTTTAGAGCTTGATAATTTTAGTAACTTTTAGGAGTTCAAAAACAGTACTAAGCCCTGGACACTTAAAATTCTCACATCTTTACTTCACCAGAAGATACTGTTCCGTTTTATTACCAAGACAAAAATTAGCTAAAGTAAGGTCCTTCCTAGAATTAGCCTACAACAAGCAAAAGATGCATGCAATATACTTAGTCTACAAGTGGAAATATTTTGCATATACCTAGGGTGATTCAAAAACAAGGGAATACTTTCAAACTAATATACTCAGTCACTGTAAAAGTATCCTATTGAACATGTAGTATACACCAAATTATTGAGTCACACTCTTACCCCTATCCACCAGGTTTTCATTTAACTCTTTAAAGGTACGGTGTCAAACACTGATAGGGATATGCTACAAAGGCTTTGTAATGAATCAAGACTACAGGATTGATGTGTCCTTTGCAACAGTAGGAGCACTTAAACATTTGTTAACATTTAATAAAATAAAAAAAGCCTTTGTTTTAGACATGTTCAAGTGATATTTAGTTACTACCCAATACATTTTTGATATTTAGTTTTTTGAAGCACTATATATTTTGAAAACAGGAGTATTTAATCTGATAATATTCTTTCAGTTAAAACAATACCTCCTACTTCCTTTTTAAAAATAGACAACACAGATTCAAGAAAGGCAATGTACTCGGGTATGTGGAGTACATCTAACCCAATACTTAACGTTACGAAAAAGGCAAAATTTTTATTTCCAAATTCTGCAGATGAGAACTTGTACAGGAGAAAACAAAATAGTATTGAGAACAGTAGTAATTGTGAGGCACAAGAGTGGCACACACTATTGACTAATGCTGGAAAATGAGTTACAGGAAAGAAAAACAACATTTGTTTGGAAGCAGGTTCTAAAATCGTAAATCTTGGTGTTCACAGGACATAAGACATTATTCGCAGAATAACGGCCAGATGTTAAGCAGTCAGGATGTGTGAACCCAGACTGTCTACACGGCATGGCACTTTTATGTGATGCATTGGAAAATAAAATTAAACTCCCACTTTTAACAAAGATTTTCAGCGTGAATTAAGCAGCAATAAATTAAAAAAAAAAAAAAAAAACCTAGCAATTACTGTACCATCTTTATTTTAAAAATGTACATATACACACATTTAAAATTTTAACTACATGAAATCACAAACATCCAACAGTCTTCTTAAAAACTAAACATTTGTGGGCAAGACAAAAAAAAAAAAAATTAAATATTCAACACATCTCAATATAATCAATTAGCGCACCTTGTTAAAATTAGCAGTCATTCATAAAGCTAGACAGCCGTGAAACATTTATTCGAGAAAATAAAACCGCGTGTTAATAAAGTAAATTCCAACAGATGTACTGTATTAATATACAAAAATACCGCACAGCTGAAATGTGGAGACGAAGTTCTCATTAGTATCATTCCTTCCGTTCCCCATCACTCCAAAGAATCTTTTAATTTAAAAAAAAAAAAAAATACCACAATCACAACCGAGATTTATGAGGATGATTTGGCTTTTACATTTTTACATCTTGCCTGCAGAAAAGTGGACCGAGTTGCCTCGAAAGCTTGCATATTGTAAACTTTTTAGTTCGCCAATAAAAAGTGTCATTTTGCTTGACTTCACACTACATTCATAATAGCTAACACGTTACAACACCCTAGTAATACTTAATATCCTCGTGGGTGTATGAACATCAATTAAATGATCCAACACAATCTGATCAGGACAGAAAAATTAAAACCTCCACATACAGTAAGACATCGGATTCAAAACAATGACTATTTTTCTCGTTTCAATAAAAAGCGCCCCATCTCAGGTCAAAGTAAAGAAAACTTCGGAGTCCTGCAACTAGTTCACAGTATCTCGCAACACACGACGGCCACAGCCAAGGCAGGTGGGGCGCTATACGCCCCCTTTCGCTGGTGGCTAATAGCAAAAGAAAAGCAGCCATTTTGAAAATGAAGGCACAATAAACCAGAGCGCCAAAAATAAGTAGCTGCTTGTTTACTTTTTATTAAATCGCTATCTGACTACACAAATGTTAAACACGCGATGCTCACAGAAAGTAAATACCACCCTCGGTTCGAGTACACACAAAAGCTGTATTTATCCCAAGAGCAAAACATGAACATTATTATTGCATTCCTCTCCATTTTTTCCCTCGTTAGATGCTGTATCATCCTCTCCCTTCTCGACAATGACGCTCGCTACCATTTGTCCCGCCCTTTAAGAATCAAGAAGCGGCCAATCAGCTTACCGCGCAGTGCCTCTCGCGCTGTCGTCGCCAAGTTTTGCGCTTGCGCGTCTCCTTCAGGCCCCGCCTGGTAAACTGTGCCCCTCCCCCTTAGCCCCCCTCCCCTCCCAAGTCAGTAGCAGTGTGAAGATGGCGGCGGGCTCCGATCTGTTGGATGAGGTTATCTTTAACACAGAGGTAGACGAGAGAGTAGTAAGCGATCTGGTAGGGTCCCTGGAGTCTCAGTTGTCGGGATCGAGTCTCGGGAACTCCGAGATAGCGGCCCAGGCGGTGGGAAACCACATTGGCAGCAGTGGAGCAGGGGGCAATACCAATGTCCAGGAGCCCAAAATGGGACATGCAGTAGATCTGGCGAAAGCAGGTAAATGCGAAGAGCGACACGGTGCGTAGGTTCGGCGCGAGGGGATGCACTCTAGCATGCACGAGGTGCTCAGGTGTGTGACTGTAGAAGCGCGCGCGTGTTTCGGCGATTATATTTACCTTCATTCTCTTCTTGTTTTCCCTCCTCTGAACCAGGATCCGGAGTACAAGGGGGTGTTATTAATAATACAAGGTCTCCGGGTGCAGTTGTGGATGCAACAGTCGGGATCATCACCTCGGCGACCGGATCAGAGACGGCTATGGTTCTAAGTTCTAGCAAGCCGGTGACTGTCAACGCCATGGCAACCCCACCGGTGGCCAACCACACGGCGGGCAACGGCAAAATTGGGCCGGTGGGTGTTCAAACTTTGAATGGAAGCAATGTGGTAGTGAACTCGCACGGTGCAGGGAGTGCTGTCACGTTGGTGCCCAGCAGTAGTAGCAGCGTCAGTAGCAGCGGCTCTTCCAGCGCACCTGCTGTCACGGTGCTCAACAACGGACCAGCCACGGTGGGGAAAGCCAGCGTCTCCTCTAACACTGTCATCCAGACTTCCTTTGTCGGTGCCCAGCATGTGACCTCCCCCGCCATCTCGTCCCAAACATCTGTGACTCTGGTTAGACCCCCGGTGCACACGACGAACGGTAGCCCAGTGCTAAGCGTCGGATCCGGAATACCTATGCAGACAACCCTTCCTGCTGGCGCGGCGGGGACCATCAAGTCCGAGTCACCCAAAACTATTATTCAGAATGCACCTCCAGGAGTCAGCTTGGCTCTGCAGACCGTCACCCCCCAGCAACAGCACACCGTTGCAGTGCCCAAAGGAGGACCTGTAGTACATAACTTGCCAAGGACTAACACTCCGACAGCTGCAGCCGCTCCGGCGGCTGTAAACCCTGGAGCTATCCGAACCATCGCACCGCAGGTTCTAGCCCCTCGGCTACCGCCAGCCCCACAGAACCCACCCAACATTCAGAATATCCAGCTGCCCCCAGGCAAGTCCCCGAACGAAAGCTGTTTTCATGAGGGTCTCTGCAGGCAGGCCAGAAGTTGCAGGGTACCTGTTGCGAAAAACAAAGGAAGCACGCGCTGAAGCTGGCGGGGAAGTTGCTGGTTTTGCGCGCAGAGGTAGTTGCAGCTTGCGGCGCTCTGCATGCCGATGGATTGGTTGGGAAGGTTAGGTGAAGGTGGGAGACGGAGATGCTGTAGAGGCGTTAGGTACTGACTCAGAGCTTTGAAAGGATAGGAAACTACAGGAATTGAGCCATATACATGTGCCCATCAGACTTACTGTACATTGTGTTAAGTGTCATAGCACTAAATTAATCAGGCGATTACAGTCACTTTAAATTAATAGCAGGAAGATATCACTGTATTTTTCCTCATAGTAGAAACAAGCAGAGCTAATGAATGACCTTACATGAACTTTATTGTGGATACTATAAGTACATTAATATATTAATTTATAACATGTTGAACTTTAAAAACAACTCGCACATAAAAGTTTTGAAATGTTTGGCACCATAAATAGGTCCAGCTAGAGTGAATATTGGTGTGTAGGTAGGTGGTCTGCTTGTGATTAGTACCCCTTCCAGAGCAGGTTCCCGAATCTACCTAGTGGGGTGGGTATCGGTTTAAGCCCCTTGCAACACTGAGTTGGATTAAGCAAGATCAAAACTGATTGGTGAATGGTATGATTGGCATTTGAAGTTATTTTGTGAGTAACAACTATTCTTTTAAAAACAACCCAGACTTTTGTAAAGGCATTTACAGAAAAGGCATTTTACCAGTAGTCATGCAGCTCAGTGTAAAGTAGTATCTTTACCAGATTGTGGAGTTAAAGCAGTCAGTGTTACTTTGTAAATATAACAAATTATCGAAGCATTCTGATTTTATAACAGAGACAGTTTATGAAAGTGTTGCAGTGCCTACTCTACAGATATATTTTATCTTTTGCAGAGCGTGACTAAAGGTGTTAGTCAGTGAGTACACTGTTTGGTTAATAATACACATTAAGTTTAGTAATCTACAGTACAGTACTTATTTAAATATGTACTTTTTTTTTTTTTTTAAGTTTTTTGCGATTACGTGAAGGGCCGGCATGGTAGCACAGTCCTTGATGTACTTGTGCACAACTTCAGAGTCATGAATTTTAATTCCCAAGTTGTGTGGAGTTTGAACGTGCTCTCCTTGTCTGCTGGTTTTTTCCACTTCTGGATATTCTGCTTTTCTACGTACATCTCAAAAGACATTCAGGTACAATTAACTAGTAATTTCAAACTGACCATTTATTGGTCTGTATAGATATGTTGAAATGGATGTACCATGCGATTTCCTGGCACCCATCCAAGTTTGGTTCCAACTTCCATGATGCTGAACTAGAGTAAGTGGATCTGTGAATGGATATTTAATTTAGGAAATTTAGGTAATTTTCACTTAAAACACAGTTTAATCTTGGTATAATTCGCTTTTGTAGTAAAGTTGCAAAGATACATACATTGGTTTCGTAGCCTTAAAAAAGTGAATACTATTTAATTATTTATTGATTCTCTCTTTTTGTTTTGTATATTTGCTTAAAGCTGACAGTAAATGAAGTGTATACACAGAAGTGCATGTTCCGAACAAATAGTAGGAGTATATAACATGGTTTTGTTGTCATATAAATGTGAATAAAATATTAATTTTATATGTCTAGAAAATAAACCAATTTATGTATTTAGAGTGCACAAATTGTAAAAAAAACCATAAGATTTGAAAAGTAAAACAAACACTTCTATATTTGGTTGACTCAATGGTTTAGTGATTAGTGTTGCAGCCTCACAGCTCAAGAGTGTAAGGATTCAAATGATATTCAAGCACTGTTTGCATGAAAGTGTGTGTTTTTCCTGTGTCTGTGAGGAATTCCTTTTAGCTACTCCACGTTTCCTTCAAGAGATAAGTGGTTTATGATAACTATTAACTGTCAATTGAACTAGCCTGAGTTAATATAGATGTGAGTGTTGCCAGTGGTGGACTGTTGTCCATTTCAGGGTCAGGTTCTGTCTTGTGTCCTATGCTACTTGCATTGGATACAGGCCCCACAATAATGTGCGGATTAAGCAGATTAAAAAGTGAATGTTTGGACAGACTTGTGATGCAATACATTTAAAGTGTACAATGTTTAGGGGGTTTGGTTAAAGACAGAGATATTTCTCCAAGTTTGAAGAATTTGCAGGAGCAAACACACACTCAATGCCCCACTTATTAATCGGAATGCTAAAAAATAGGCTTAGCCACTACTTGTGGAAGAAGTGAACCATTATCAGTTGTTGTCTGTGACACTTTTCAGTATATTTAAAACATGTAAGAACTAACAGTGCATAAACACTGTCTTCCCAAATGTAAATTATGCACTGGTTATGTTACTAATCAGCCGAATTAAAATATTGGTTACACATTATAATGTATGGACCTTCATGTTCATTAAGAACCTGTTAAAATCAGGATAGGCAGTAGGATGATTTGCCAAAATTAAGTTTTAAGCAAGGCATATGGGAATTAAGCATTAATAGCTGTTTATGATCTCATTTTGGAGAATCTACATTTGAGAGAAGTGCCCATGCATTCTTAGTTTATAAAGATTTTTAGTTTCAGCAAAATTTGGATAAAAATAGATTTCTTAGGGACAGAAGAACACAGTATCTAAACCAGACCTCATATTATTCAAATATACTGTATGATTCTTCTACTAAACATATTACAAGGTGTTCCATTAGATCATTTAGTCTTCTCAAGTTTTCCAAAAAAGTTTTGTAGGTTTGTTTTTATTCTTTCTCTCGTGGCATTCAGAACATAGAACAGTTTATTAGGGTGACATTCTCAGTTTTATTTATGTTATACATTAAATCCTTTACAGTAACAAGAAGTGGACACATAAGAAAAATCTATCATTTTCAGAATTTATTTTAACTGGAGGAATTCAGAATAGAAAACCAGTGCATATGTTTTGGTGAGGAACATAATTCATTCATTTTCTAAGTCTACTTATCTGCTGCAGGATCATATGAAGTCTTAGCCTTTCCTCAAAACATTGAGTGCAAGGCAAAGGGTCATCTCTGGGTGAGATGCCAGTTCCTCATAGGGTGCTTTAAGGCATGCACACACACCTGCTGCCGTTTATACCAGCCTATTTGTAACTTTTAGGCACGCTAGCTGAATGTTGTTCCCTTTTAGTTGGGGAAAAAAGGAAAAAAAACATGTGAACACTCCAGAGGAAACATCTTATCCAGTACTCAAACATGAGTCCAACACAACAGCCGTGCCAACTTGGTCCCCTTATCTATTTCATATTTCAACATCAAATTAGTTTTATGTACTGGATTAAGTGGAATTGAGATTGTGATGGTATTTATTTTTTCCTTAATCACAAATCATTAGTATTTCAAAATGTCAGCTGCCATACACCCATTCATATCTTGCTAATATCTTGAGTCTAAATCTGAAGTTTCAGTGAATTTCAGGGAGACATGATAGAATTGTAGACTACGCTTTTATTTCGATATGCATTATGTTTACATACTGTGTTTATAAATATAAAACTGTTTAGTCACCTTTGATTTCCTTTTTTAATAACATTTGGAGTTTTTGTATATTTAAGTTTTTTGGTCATTTGTCAACATAAAAAACTGACTGTTAAAAGATAAAAAGTCTGAATTAGTATAAGTCAGCCTAATTCACGATGCCCGTAAGAAATGTGACAGTTTATTTCATGAGGTAGAAGTACAAAATAAGAAAGAATAGTCTCTCTATTATAAAAAAAAAATCTTTGGTCAAGACATGATTTTCTCAGAGACACTTTAACGTCCTGCAAGACAAGGCAGTGAGACAAAAGGGCAGCTGCTGTACAGGCTTTTAAATGTTCCAAGCGCTGCGCAACATGCAGATCACACAGCACAAGCTGCAGCAGCAGCAAGCCAGCTGATTGAATAGAGAGGAGGTAAAAAATGTATTTGTTTCCCATTGTATCACTGTTTAAGAGGGGGTTTCGAAGGAAAGATCACATCTCCTTAGCGTGCATTCAGCCCCCCTCTTCACAAAGCAAGAGGCAGAGATCTGAACTTGCTTTTGTATCACATATTTGAAATAGTAAAATGTGTGCTACAATTAAAATGTTTAAAGTCTAAATATTCTAGATTACAATAGAAAAAAGTAAATTTTCATTTCTTCTAGATGTCAATAGAGGGCTACATTCCTAGTAAAGGATCAAAAATAGCATCATATTCTTAATCACTGATCTTGAAATTGTCTAAGATGACCTCACTTGCTTATGTTTGAGATTTGTCATTTTTAACGTTGTGGGAGTTGCTCTCAATGGTCTAGGACCACCAGTAAAGAGTCAAATATCAAAATAATATTTGTGACCAGCAACCTTGAAGTAGCAGGATATGACACTCCATATGCCTATATTACCAATCCAAATTTTTTCAAAGTTTTGTGAACACGAGTAGCACTGGCCCCTCATATCCCATTAGGAGGAGAACCCATGTGGTTTGTTGATATGGAATACACAACTACAAGTCCTTGTAGTCCTTCTTACAGAAGACACCTATTGGCTCACATTTATCTTAAGGGTGTAATTTTCTGCCCAAAGAATGTTCCAAACATGGCCTAAATAGATGTGTTTTTCCAGTCTATAGGGCCAAAAATAGAGAAAAAAGCTTGAAATCTTGCACAGTCTTTATATATAATACGTTACCGTGGCTGTTCGTTTGTCTATCCAGGATTTTAAATCACCTGTAGCTCGCAAACCATTTGAACTATTGTCAAAAGTCAAAGTCAAAGCAAACTGTATTGTCATCTCAACCATATACAAGTATACAGATAGACGAAATTGCGAAGCTCAGGGTCCACAGTGTAACAACATGAAGTGCAAATAATAAATTAAAAATAGAATTAAAATTAAAATTTAAAATTAAAACACAAACAAGACATGACATTGAACAAAGACAAGACAAAGAAGTAGCAGCAATATTGACGTGTAGAAAGCAATATTAAAATTGATGCAATGTATGGTATTTGCAATCTAGATACATAAATATAGTCAATAGATATGTAATATAATAAATAAATAAATAAATAAATAATAGATGTAGATAATACAGAAATTATCAGTGTATAATAATAGTTGTTTAAGACGTGTAAACAATGACAGGTCAGAATGTTTCACAGCAGAAGGATATCAAGAGTGTCAAAATACTTAAAGGTCAGTATGAGATTTTCAGTTCTTTTCTACATGCACACTAGTCTGTGCAGGAAAGTGTTTTTAGAGGTGATTAAGGCAGTGTGGAAGATCCCAGGGGGCAGCATGGTGTTAAGCAGTCTGACAGCTTGGGGGTAAAAACTATCCTGCAGCCTGGCAGATCTGGCTTTGATGCTGCAGTATCTTCTCTTGGATGGCAGAAATGTGAAAAGTCCATGTGAGGGGTGTAAGGGGTCCTGCACAATGCTGCTGGCCTTGCAGACACTGCGTTTGTAAAATATGTCCTGTAGTGAAGGGAGAGGCACCCCAATAATGTTCTCTGCTGTCTTCACTGTCCTTTGCAGGCGTTTGCAGTCAGATATGTTGCAGTTGCCATACCAGACAGTGATACAGCTGGTCAGATCATTCTCAATGGTGCCTCTGTAGGACATAGTGAGGATGGAAGGGGGAAGACTTCAGCCGCCTCAGGAAGTGTAGTCTCTGCTGGGCTTTCTTGATTAGTGATGAGGTGTTATGTGTCCACGTAAGTTCCTCAGTTATGTGCACACCGAGGAACTTGGTACTCCTAACAGTCTCCACATCTAAACCGTTGATGCTGAGTGGGATGTGGGCAGGATGTGATTTTCTGAAGTCCACGATTATCTCTTTTGTCTTGTCGACATTGAGGGATAGATTGTTGTCTTCACACCATGCAGACAGCCGTTCCACCTCATCTCTGTATGCTTAAATCATCATCCCTGCTTATTTGTCCCAGCACCGTCGTATCATCCGCAAACTTGATGATGTGGTTGATGTTGTGCATGGCTGTGCAGTTGTGAGTCAGCAGGGTGAAGAGCAGTGGACTAAGCACACAATCCTGCGGTGCTCCAGTGCTCAGTGTGATGATGCTGGAAATGTTGCAGCCCATCCGAACTGACTGGGGCCTCTCTGTCAAGAAGTCCAGGATCCAGTTGCAGAGGGTGGTGTTCAGGCCCAACCTCCTCAGTTTTACAACCAGCTTTTGAGGGATGATTGTGTTGAAGGCAGAGCTAAAGTCTATGAATAGCATCCTGACATATGTGTCTTTTTTATCCAGATGTGTCAGGGAGAGGTGAAGGGCAGAGCATATGGCATCCTCAGTTGACCTTTTTGAGCGGTATGCAAACTGAAGAGGGTCAAGTGAGGCAGGGTTAGTCTTTATGTGTGACATGACTAACCTTTCGAAGCACTTCATGATGATTGGCATGAGTGCAACTGGTCGGTAGTCATTCAAGCATGTCACTGATGACTTCTTCGGCACTGGTATGATTGTGGTCAACTTGAAGCATGCTGGGACTGATGACTGGCTCAGAGATTTGTTGAAAATATCTTTGAGGACACCAGCCAGTTGACTGTCACATTCTTTGAGCACACGACCAGGTATGTTGTCAGGTCCTGCAGCCTTGCGTGGATTGACTATGGAAAGAGTCCTCTTCACGTCAGTTATGGAGAGACAGAGTACCTGGTCAGTGGAGGGACCTGAAATTTGGTACACATATTCTATGTGATGTCTACTATCCGCTTTCGGGGTGATGATTGACCTCCAAGGTTATTCCTCTTTTTATTTTTATTTTATTTTATTATAGAATCAACTCTCGGCAGTGGCCAGCAGGGCAGCTGTCCAGCGCCCCCTCTTCATATCTTAAATCATTCTTGAGGCAGATTGACTTAAGTGCCAGCTTAAGTGAAAAATTGAAGAAAACTTACTAATTGCAACACAAACACTGACTTAATCATTTTTAATTCGAAAAGATGCCAACGAAAGAAGAGAAAAAGCGGGCCGTTAGGTTGGAGAAAAGAAGAGCTGCTCAGGAAGCAGCAAGTGCATCAACCTGAGCAAATGAATGCTAAACGTACAGAGAAAGAGTATGAAAACTGAATACTTGAGTCAAGTGTATTCACTGCACGTTATTGTGCAGTGTGCCATTACTGGTTAGACATAAGACAAGTCAAAAGTTATTTCATATATGGAGGTTTTCTTGTATTGTTGAGTCAGGAGGCACTAGACAGAAAATACTGAAGTGGTTTTAAAGCATTCATAAGTAATTGTTATGAACACAAAAAGTATACCTGTGATTTATAATTTAATTGTAAATAACAAATAACAGGTAATTGGTTCCTTACATACACATCCAGCTTTGGGCCAATATATAGTGGATGCACCTTTAACAGAAGTTACAGGTTAATATTTGTAAAGGTAGTCTGCACCTTCCTTGCACTCATAAAATCTATAAATTAGATGGATTGCTAATAAATAGCAGTATTTAACTCTTGCCACATTATCTGTGTTTGGTCGTTGTTCAGTCTTTGCATCACCGTAGACCAGGAGGTTAATCTAATCTTAAGTCCCACATCTCCTTTCTCTTTTCTTTTCATAACAGCATGATTTCCAACTTTTCTGTTTAGTTTGCTGTACTTTTTTTCTTTTTTGCTGTCTGATTTATATATAACTGACTTCAAGGATTTCACTACAATGACCAAACCTTCACTACAATGGCCAAACCACAGATCATTAAGGCATACTATATAGCATGTCATCTCATTTAAAAAATATTAAGCTACATTTTCACCTGCCTACCTAGAGATTTGATATGAAGCAATCACTGTATAATGCTGAAATATAAAAAAGGTTGGGTTAGGTTTTATAAGCAACTTTTGAGGTTTTCCTCATATAGTTATTTTGATTTTTTTCTAATTATATTAAGTAGGACATTCTTTTCTCATTGCATTATACTAGGTGCACTGAGATTCTTTCATTTGAGCAAGGTAAGACAGAATGCAGTACAATCTAAATTATTAGATTAGATTATTCATTAAGACATGATATGCTAATGTACTTTACCCAAATTAACAGTATTAGAGGAAGATGATTTATTTTGAATTCAATATGGTCTCATATATGAATATGATTCCAGTAAAGTCTGAGCAGGGGACATTCCTAAAACTCGTTGCCTAATGATTGTTGGTTCCTGATGACACCACTTATGAGGGTCTTAAGTTGGATACATTTTGGACGGTATGAATCAAGTATAAGAATATATAATTTTGAATTGAGTTAGACGACATTTTGCACAAATTGAGGAAGAGTGTATTATGTCTAGGCTTGACTTTCATTCATTATCTGGAAATGTAACTGAACGTCTCTGCTTTCAATACTATTTCACATTACAGTATGTATAGGTACACACTTTAAAAACACTTGTATAGTTGAGAGATACTACCTATAAAAGTCTTAGGCATTTGTGAAAAAAACACTGTAAAGCAGGAATTCTTTTAAAATTATGCCACTAATAGAATTAATTAATCAACTGCACTTTCTAGAAAGTTTTAGAAAGTTCTGTTCCACATTTAGCTGCATAATATTATTATTTATAATTTTGGCCGTGAATGTGGGGTCATTGTCATGCTTCAGTATGAAGCTGGGACCGATCATACACCTTCCTGATAGTACTGCATGATGGATAAGAAACTAACTATGCTTCTCACAAGCAAGTTGGCCATCAATTTTAATAAAATCCCCAACTCTGATCACAGAAATGCGTCCCCACAGAACCTCCACCATTGCCTAGAGACATTCATCCATGTACCATTCTCCATCACTTCGGCAGACAAACTGCTTTCTTTTGGTGCCAGAAATCAAAAATTTTGACTCTTCAGTCCAGAGCACTTGCACCCCAGTCCTTGTGATTTCATGCATAGGCAAGTCGTTTGGGTTTATTTCCATATTGGAGGAATGACCTTTAGTGACTTCTTGGGCATAGCCATCAGCAGTATGTCTGTTTTGCGGAGAGAGTGTCAACCGTGTGGAGAGGTTTACTTACATCAGCAGCGACATTCATGTCTCTGGTGACTCTTCCTATGAAGTCAGTACAAGGATTGGGAGAGCATTGGAGGATAATGCGGTCACTGGAAAGGGGCGTTTGGCACTTCCGATATGTTTGCAAAACGATGAAGGTCCAAGTCTTTAGAGTCCTGGTGCTGTCTGTTTTGCTATATGGTTGTGAGACATGGATTCTGTCCAGTGAACTGAGAAGAAGACTGGATTCCTTCAGTATTGTGCCTCTGCAGGGAATCCTTGGGTACTGCTGGTTTGACTTTATGTAGAACGAGCAGTTGCTCACAGAGTCCCGAATGAGGCAAATTAACGGTATTGTGAGGGAGCAATAGTTACAGTACTACATCCATTTGGTGCGAATCCCAGAGTGTGATCCAGCTCGCAGGATCCTTATTGTTGAGGACCTGAGCGGGTGGACTAAGCCAAGGGGACGTCCTAGCTGCAGCAGATAAATGGTCATTTGTGGAAGGTTGGTCTGGACTGTTTGTCTACCTGGGGGGTTGGCAGCCGAGATCCTGAGCTGTTTTGTTGTGTGGTGGTTGCGGCAAAGTACTGTACCGGTTAATGCTCCCCAACCTGACCTGACCTGTTGTATTAAAAACAGAACAGTACCTTCTTTTTTAAAGATGCCTCCTGAAACTCAGATGAAGCAATTTTTTTTGTGCATGCTCCTCAACCTGACCTAACCTGGAAGAATGGCTTTTTGGACTGTAAATGAGTTTACCAGTGCTCCAGTAGTTTCTTCCAGTTCTGAGCGTATAGTGGCACTGGACATTTTCCAATTTTGAAGGGAAGTAAGCTTGATTTATTTATTGTTTGCAGCACTTACTTTCTGCGTTTGACCACTCAATTTCTGTTCCTCAGCCTTGCCCATTTTTTGTTCTTCTGTAAAAGAGCCTGGACAACACATCTGGAAACATCTGTTTGCTTCACAATTTCTGCTTGGGAAAGACCTTGATGGTGCAGGGTGACCAGCTCGTGTCTAGTTCCTCTGCGTACTTTTTCCATAATGTAAGATTTGCAGGTTAAAACCACCACATTTACCATAACCTCACCATTGTAGTATGGTTTTTCCCTTGCTTAGTTTCTTACCCTCTATACAACAGGTTTTCTTTCAGTTACACATTAGTGCCTATTTGTTATGTTTGCTTACTCAAGCTCTATATGCCTTAAAGATCTCATGTTTTGTTTACCTGGAAAGTGACCTATTACTATTTCTTTCTGTCTTTGAAGGCATTTAAATAACTTTTGTAAGACATGACATAACTGTATAAGGCAAATAGTATGTCTGTCTGTCTGTCCATCCGTCCGTATCTTTGTTTAGTAGCTTTGGTTTCAGCTGCATTTTTGATTTCTGTGATAGTATTCCAAATGTTTTTCAATAAGCTACCTGTCTGTGTCTGAAAGCTCTGTTACAGGGAGGCATACTTAGATCACAAATGGTGCTGCATGGTTTTATTATGATTGATGTGTGTTTATTTTTTTGTAATGGCTTTCCTTTGGCCACCTATGAAACCCAGTTTTGTGAGGTACCTGGCTTGTTGCAGGCATGCTCACAGTTTTTATTTGAGGAAGGAATGACTTGAATTCCTTTTGATTTTCTATAATCATCTTGATAGTATTATTTGGGCAAGTTACTCACCCATATATATATATGATATAAATATAGAATTATATATGTAATTTTTAAAAAGTCCCTGATATCAACAGTTTTACTATTGTGCTCTATTTTTTATTTTTATGCTGGGTTTTAATGTGCATTCAGGGTTTTATATTTGCTTAGAATTATTTTATTTATATCCATAACCTGATATATATTTTTCTACAATCAAATGACAGGTATGATCCGAGCATTCCATTGTTTTCATTGAATAGTTTGTGTTAGGTGCTGTATTAAGTGGCTCTGGGGGCTTTATCAAAATGGCTTTATTAAACATGAACTAATATAAATGTGTTACTGAGTTCAAAATGAACTCCATTCATCTAAATGTGATACTTCTAAATGTAAATGGTTGTTTCATAGTAAAAGATGCAAATACTTATTGAAATTATCATTTTTTATTTACAAATATATTTTGATTTTGTACAGTTTTCTCTTCATTTTAACATTCAATAATTTATCAATAAAATGTTTAGGAAATAAAGTTGCAGTAACATCAAACAATTAAAAAAATCATAGGAAGTGTGAATTCCTTTCACAAACATTGTACTCATTTTACTGAATAGTCATAAGAATGTGTTATGTTTGCTGCTTATAACTTTAGAGTTACAGTTTAGTTGTTTTAGATTGGAGTAAGCTTCCCTGCTCCTAGAGTGCCACACTCTGTCTTTTAAGTACATTTCATCTCTTGAGGTTGGACTGTTCTGTGTAGTGAACTTTTTGTTTAATTAAGCAGCTAATTCCAGCTCTCAGTTTGCAGCCTTAGAAATTACCAGACTTGTTGCTTTTGTTTCTCCACAAAATTCAAAACAGATGTTTGTTGTTACTCTTTAGAACACAGAAGCCTATTTATTCTCCATATTTTTCTTCAGTTTAGACATTTCTTGTTTAGATTGTGAGTTCTTAATCTTTTTTCCTTAACCTTTAAACACTCTACACTGATGTGCCATTGCTATTTGCTAACCTGCTAATTCATTATCATTTACATTTGTGAGTTTGTGAAGATAAAGAAGTCATTTTGATAAATGATCTAGAAGCAAACACAAGAGAAAAGTGGAGACATTTTGGTGATTGTAATTCATTCTAGTCCACTGAACGTTTAGCTGGTTTTTCTGGGAAAGTAAAAAAATTGCTGGTAGAAATTTCAGAAAAAAAGCAGAACCGAAGTCATTTAAATACATGCCATGTTAATTTAACATTAAGAACAGGCTTAAAGTGTAGTAACACTTTGTGGAAAAGCTGTAAAACCTGTTTCTACTTCAGCACTTCAGAACAAATGTTTTCTACCTTTATTTGATGATATAAGAAAGAATGTGTGGATATTTCTATATTGATTTATTTCTGCTGAAATAATTGGTTAGTGCTGCCATGTCATGTCTTTAGAGTCCAGGGTTCAAATACTAGCTTGATCAAAGTTTGTGTAATGTTTGCCCATGTCTGTGTAATGTTGGCTGCTTCTGTACATTTTTACGTGTTTTTTTTTCTTCTTTTTTTATCTTCCCAACATTCAACAGAAGTGTCATTTAGGTTGATTGATGACTCTAAGTCGGCTTCTTTAAGTGAGTCAACTGATGCCCCATTCAGGTTTGGTGTAGGTTTGTTATGACCTTGCATTGGAATAAATGGTCTTGGAAAGCGGATAGGTTGATGTTGATATAACTCAACCTCAGTTCAGTTTTACATACTGATATTTACGTATTTTTTGGAAAGTACAAATTTGAGATCACTAGGGACTGTTTAATGAAATCAATTAATTGACAGTTGTACAGAGTCAGTTTTAGGGTCAGTTTGCTGTTATCTTTTTCCTAGTGTTCCACCATACTTGCCGCATATGTAAGGTAAAGAATCAAAAGCAGGGCTATTCATTTATAATTTCAGTTGGGCCAGAATTTCAAACCAAGAAATTAATCAGGGCCAGACATTTTCAGTAACTGGTAAGCAGCAGGTAATGACAAATTTTAAATCAACACAATGCATGTATTTAAAAACAAGTAATGTGTATTCATTGTTTCCCTTTTACATTTTGTCACATCTGACACAAGCACATCAAAAATGTATAAAAAAAAACAATGAAAAATCTATAACTGAACAGAATCTGGGGTAGTAGCAATAGTTTTTATTCCACGTTTGAAATAAAATAATAAACATTTTGCTCACATATGACCCAGGCACATCTCAAAGTGCATAAAATCAAAAAAATGCACAGTATTCTCATATGACAAAGGTTAGATTTGAGTTCCACAACAAAGCCTTTCCTCTTGAAATTGTTTCCTCACCCCCCAGAAAAAAAAACTATCTGATTAAATGTTTAAGAGCAAGGCACCACGTATGGTGTGAAAGTGGATTGGTACATTTACTTTAATGATTTGTATTTAAAATGTTTTTGTACAGAGTTCTTGGGTGTCAAGTTATGAATTATTAATTATAATTATTACTATTATTATTTTTTTAATAATCTTATTTTCCATGTTTCTTTGTTGATGATATGCAAGGGGGAGCCTGTACCGACTCATATGTTAACGGCACATCCACTTAACAATAAAAAATGTCCTTTTGCCTCTGTTACAATATAATCAGTTTAAAGTTTCAATTATTTTATTTGCAACTGACAAACTAAGTAGAAATGATAATCACCAAAGCCTGTTTTTGGTTGCATTTGAGACCATTTTAGTTGCAGTGTGGACCCCTGGAGGAACCATGGGCTGGGCCACTCTGCGATTGCTTCTGGGTCGGTTGTGGCCCGCAGGCCGTCATTTGAATAGGCCTGATCAAAGATGTTATTTTGAAGCTGATTGTCCTAAATAGTGTATTCTTGTGCAGAACCTGAAGATACTTGACCATAAACTTAGCTGCTGACTAACTTCTCCAGTTTTATAAGGATTTATCATTTGATTTTTACTTTTCATATGTATTGACCTTGCCTTCAATGAAGCGTCAGAAGAGCATTGTCAAAATTTTCAGTTTTTGCTGTATATGCAAGCAGTTCTCTTTTGAAATCACTTGATAAATAAATATCTTTTATTATCTTATATTTGTAATAATTTAAGTACAAATACATTTTACAATTTTAGAATAATGTTACTTTTTGTGTCCCATTCCCACATTCCAGCTTTTTATTTACTGGTTATGTGTTTAATGTTGTATTGATAGAGATACAAAAATGAGGAAATAGTTCTTATAAAACATATAACATTAAAAACTAATTTTCATCATTAATTTCTTAATAACTGCTGTCTCCTTTCCATCATCTGAGCCTACATTTATACTCAGTAAACTATGCAAAATGTTTTTGTAATGTCATCTATTTATAGTAGGTAATATATATTTTGCCCTTAAGGAAGAAAACATAGGAGCTCAGGGAATTTGCTAGGTATACTGGCATGTGATTTCAGTTGAGCATTTACATTTACTGCTGAGATGAGTCAAAAGCTATCACATCACTCTTACCTGGGTCTGTGGATCCATACTACCTTGCGAGAAGGAGCATTTTGATCCAAATCAGGATATGTATATGGTAAACATGTCTTGTATGAATGTAATTATATTATTCAAAAATGTTTGCCTAAACAACAAATAAAGTCAGCCTGTCATTTAAGTAAAAGAATACAATTATTAGTTATTCCTTAATACTAATTGCAAGGTAGCATCTCACCATCTCACAATGGATCTAAATTTATTGCCAATTCAAATTAAGGTTTATTCTCAAAAAATAAAACAATTGTGTAACACTTTTATTAAATACTAACATGGTGTACAAATTTGTCAGTAAAGGAAGTTATTTTTCTGTAGTTATTTTGAAAAAGTCAAAAATTTCATCCTGTATGTTTAAATTAGTAGGAGGTGATTTTGGTTTTTCAAGTTGATCTTAAAAAATTACTCCAGCACTAAACTGGCTCTGTTCTGTCTTCCAGGGATGGTATTAGTCCGCAGTGAGAGTGGCCAGTTGTTGATGATTCACCAGCAGACACTTGCACAGATGCAAGCTCAATCCCAACCACAGAATGCGATGACACCAAGGCCTGCCACACCTAGTAGTTCTTCTTCTGTCCAGCTATCTTCTGTTCAAGTAAGAAATATTAGAGTGTAGCTGCTGAAACAGATATCAATAGAAAAAGTTGGATAATTAATTAGTATAGTAAAGACTAGGTTGTGTATTAAGTCAAAGCTATGTGAAAAAATAGGATAATCCTGGAATAAAGAAGAAATCACAGTACATTTTTTAATCTATATAAAGTTATAAATTATGCATGAAGTAGTATTTTTATATATTATAAACATAGCAGATATTCTATACATTGAGCAAGTGCAAGTGTTTAAATACAGTGTTTAAATTATGTTTAATCCATGCATAATATTTATGATGTTGCTCTATATTAATGCTGGCATGATTCATACTGAAACTTCAAAATAAAAACAAAACACATACAAGGGGCCTTAAACATTAGATACCAAATCACCCTGTATGTCAGCAGTTTTCAACTGCCCGTGTAATTTTTCACAGCTTGTAAGTTAACTCACAAGTAATAGGTACAATTTGACACTCTTACCCTTTGAGCTATAGTATGTTATTTGAGCATGTTTTTCCAGTGGAAATATGGATAATGGTTGAATTTAAGGGTAGGTCTCTTTGGTCAAATGTACGTATATCTTTCATTAAAACTGTTCAATGTGCCTCAGAATGTTTATACAGTAATTACAGAATTATTTGCTAGCCTTTATTATGTTTAATTAAATAGTCCTTTATACAAAATCATGATTACAAGTAAAATGCAGTTTCTCACAAGGAATGGAAATTATTACTCTGTAAAACATATATAAGGGATGGTTGTGATGTGTGTATTTTTTATATTTCATGGTGGATTAGTAATATATACTAAGGTATAATCTTTGTAAATACTATAACTTGTAAATGAAAGTGCAGGGAAAGGTTTTTTCAGGTCTGCCAGTCTAGTAGGTCAAAATAGTCATATTGTTCTACATTAGCTGCCCCTTTAAATTGCTGTGTCTACTGAACCACTAATGCTTTGAGGTGTTGTTGAAGTTCATTTTGTTTAAGTTAAGCAAATCTTACAATCCCCATATTAGTCATGTCTTTCTCTGTTTTATTTCATGTGCTTGTATTAGTTTAAGAATGACTTAAACAGTAGCTGTTTTTTAATAAACACCATTCATTATCCATCACTGACAAAGCTACTTCACTCACCATTAAAACATTCACATCAGGTATCTTTACCTATGTAGGTCTGTGCAAGATAGTTTAATATTAAATATGCCTGCATCTTCCATCAAGAATAATTGATATTTTATCAAATTAGTGTATGTTAATCTTAAATAATATCATCTGACACTGATGTTGACAACAGAGACAACAAGATAATAAATGACATGTAGAGGTTTGTTTCTGGTATGGTCAGATTGGCATACATTGGTCTCACCTTGTAATTTTGAATTCAACCTCTTTAAGTTTAGTTTAAGCATTTTGTAAATATAAAATATGATTTTCAGCTACAGAACTCAAAGTGTGGTGTGCAAGGGAAATTTCATGGACTGTCTGAAGTGGCACTACTCTTCTGTAAAAGTGTATGGAGTAGTAGGATTTAATGGCACACAGTACATCAGTAGTATCTTGTCATTTTAACAGTTCTATTCTGCCAGCAGGTAGATGGCTCGTTACATTGATTATTGACATTTGTTTATTTAAATTCCAGTCCTTGCTTGCAGTAGTCATTTTTTATGAACTCAGTATTCAAGACAGAAAAAATGTCTCATGCTCAATAAAAAAAAACAAACAAAAAAGAAAAATCAAGAATAAGATTACATGTTAGTTTTAAGCGACAAATCTAATAGTTTGATTTGACTGGTTTATTCCAGAAGATAATAAACCTGAGGCAATGGCAAGCAGTTATTAGTAAGAAAGTGAAAAGGTGCAAATATCATATTATTTTTTTCCATAGTATAGATTTACATGCTTGCCTTTTAAAGGTGAGCCCTATTCCTTGTCTGTTTTTGCCCTTCAAGCACTAATGACCTACTTCATAGCCAAAATCTTACACAATTGTTGAGAGCCTCGTTGTAAAAAGTGAAGTCATGCATGATGATGAGTTTGTTCACCGGTTTAAACAAAATGCACCTTTCTGTGATAATGTTATGCGATGCATTGATGACTACCAATGATTAAAGTTGAGTTGATTGAATTATTCAGTTAGATGAATCAGCTGGTATTAAGCTGGTACTTGTATTTGTGAGATACTGCATTGATAAATAATGAGTCAATCAATATTAAAAAAATATTTGTTTATGTTAGAAGGGGGTGTAAAACAAAATATTTTAAAAACCATTTGTGTAGAGGGTTATGTGATGTGTTACTTTGAGAGACTGTGTGATGGGAGAGATTGGCAAGTGTGATTATATTGTTTATTGCAATTTTGTTATTGTATAATATGATGAACATGAAAATGCTAGCTTGGTGGAGTAGACAGATAGATAGATAGATAGATAGATAGATAGATAGATAGATAGATAGATAGATAGATAGATAGATAGATAGATAGATAGATAGATAGATAGATAGATAGATAGATAGATAGATAGATAGATAGATAGATAGATAGATACTTTATTAATCATTATTTCATATTAAAAATACTGTGTGGAGGTAGACTTGCTTTGCATAAAAAAAGCTGAAATGTACAGACCACATTTTTTCAAGCTTTCCTAGTGAGAGGTAGTGGTGGTAGTAGAGGAACTATATCAGAAAGCCAATGACAGAAGTAAATAATGTATTTTAAATTCATAAAAGAATTAACTTTTTTAAGCTTTTCTAAAGTTGTATTTATTTTTTTTAGAAATTATTCTATTGCTTAATTATTTCTTTATTGTTTTAAAAACACTGAAAATGCCATGTAAAAAAAGCATAATTGAAATTTTGCATATTCATCCACAAGAAAAATTGTCTGTGCCTCATGCAGTAAGGGGTTCTAAATCTAGGGCAGAGCACAAGCTAAAAAAGAAGACACCCTAGCAAATAATTGTTTAATGTAAAGAATCCACTTGATGTTGGAGTTTACTTATGCAAGGGCATCAGTAATGATACAGTTGTATTTGAATATACAGGCTCCAGGAGCACCACTCATTGCACGCCAGGTTGCTCCAACTACTATCATCAAGCAGCCCACACAGGCTCAGACGACTGTTCAGGCCGCTTCAGCACTTCAGAGATCTTCTGTTGTACAGGTACCAGAGTAATTTCTATCTACAGGGGTAAGCATACAATATAGTAACAATGTTTATTAATGATGTGTTACAAAATACCAGTATTCTAATAAATACATTTTTGTTTTATCTTCAAGAGTGAAATAGTTTTTATAGTAATAGCATAACACATTCAGTCTTTATCAGGGTACGCCATGAGACCTTTTGAATCTGCCGATAATTACTTTAATATGTTAAAACATTTTGTAAGCTCTTGTATTATTCAAATGTGACTCAAATGGAATGTTTACTATAGCTAGATTTAAAAAATGTTTTCTTCTGATATCCTATGTTCAAGTATGTTGTCATTTTATTTTTTCTTTTCATACATTACCACAGATTTTTGACATAGTAATATTTGTAGTGAAAAAATAACAGATCTCCTTTTGCTTTTGCATAAACCTGTTGTATTAGTATGCCTATGTCCAGTAAAAGGAAATGTGCTATAAAAATAAATGTTGTTGTTGTTGTTGTTGAAAGCCATCCCCCGGACACAGAAAGACAGACACAAGAATGTCCAAAACACACTCCTTTATTAGTCCACAGCACCACAATGTCTTATTCTCCAACAACTGTCTCTTTCTCTTCTGTCTCTTTCTCTTCTCTCTTCTCTCTCTCTCTCTCTCTCCTCCACTCCCCTCCCCTCCACTCCTTTCACGATTCTGTATTAAGATCAAATCAGTTTTTTAGGAAAAAAAAACAGCTAGAAATTGCCATCAGCAGACACAGAACTTAGCACTTTAGATGCTTTCCCAGCTGTTTCGTCCCTTTTCCCACTCATACAGGTGATCCTTTCTCTGCCTCACCCAGGGTCAGAGGCAACTTGTATGTCCACTGGCCCTTGAGAGTCGCTGACAAACACGGACCGAGGCAGATAGACCCCTGACATATCTTTTGGCTGCTAAAGCACTTTCTAAGTGCTGCCTCTGCAAAATGGTGATCACAGAGCTTCTTTTATGTCAACTTCTCAAGGTAGTCCCATCCTCCTCAGACAGGTCTGAGACACTTTTTAATATATGCCCATTTAAGAGATGCTTATTGTTTCAATTAATACATTTTTCACCTTTGCAGTCAAAGTCAACAGTTATTTTGATCATGTAAGTTTTACTTTGACACGTCTGTGTCTCATATGCTATGCCAATTTGTAAGGATGTTACGATTTAAAATACTTTTTTAACTAAGCTCCTGCATAACTAGATGCGCAGAAGCCTTATATCTTGTATTAAAGTGTATTTTTATAATTAAACTATAGACCACAGGTGTTAACTGTTCATTTTTATTATCAATATGAAGTTCTGTAGGCTTATTATTCAGTGACCAAAAACATTCTAAAATAAATAAAATGTCCTTAAAATACATACTTTAACTAATAAAATATGTACAAGAATATTTATCCATAATACATATAGCATAAAAGTAATTTTGTAATGTACCTATCTGAAAGAAGACTTAATTAAAAAAAGCAGTTTTCACCATTTCTCTAACAAAAAAAATATATATATATAAAGTATATACATATTATATAACTTTTTTATTTTTGTTATGATATGGATTTTTCTTATACAGCAACACCGGTTTAAATAGCCTAAACAACGTTCAGAACGTGGTGCAGAGGGATACTGTCTAACGGGGGGACCTTTTTTCACTGCTGCACTGCTAAACACACATGCAACGGAGTACATGCATTAGTGGAGGTATTGAACTGTGAAAATGGATAGAGAACATTCTGAAACTGAAGCTGTAGCAGACGATAAAGTTGAACATGATGACACAGAAGAACTTTTCCCGAAAAAAGGAGCTGTGTCTGTTGTCTGGAGATACATTGGTTTTAAAAGGTCGGATGTGGACCATTATGTTCAAATGTGTGAATACTGTTTCTATACTACTGAATAATACTGCAAGCCAAGTTGAACTTGTTTTATTTTTTTTCAATACTGTGTAATGTACCATAGATAGATAGATAGATAGATAGATAGATAGATAGATAGATAGATAGATAGATAGATAGATAGATAGATAGATAGATAGATAGATAGATACTTTATTAATCCCAAGGGGAAATTCACATACTCCAGCAGCAGCATACTGATAAAGAACAATATTCAATTAAAGAGTGATAACAATGCAGGTATACAGACAGACAATATCTTTGTATAATGTTAACGTTTACCCCTCCAGGTGGAATTAAGAGTCACATAGTGTGGGGGAGGAACGATCTCCTCAGTTTGTCAGTGGAGCAGGATAGTGACAGCAGTCATACTTACAGTGCCCTACCTTGGAGAGATCCTAGTCTCCTCATAGCCTCATTGAAGACATTTCTGTTGGCAACTGTTTTATATTCAGTTCAGAAAGAAAGTGATCAGTAGAGTTGTATTAGTGTTTTCAGAAACATTCTGAGAAAGGGTAGTGAAAATAAAACCAGAGGCACCATAGCCTAGTTCTGCTTGTTTCCTAGTACTAATGAAATAATAGACAGTTTCCAGTGATTAACCGGAGACCCATTCAGGACTGGTTTCTTCCTTTCAGTGCCATGGTAGACTCTGATTTCCCACAACTCTGTAATGGAAAGACTAAATGAGAATATGGATATTAGACTTCGGAAATATGTTGTCAGCAAATCGCAGGAAAATAATTTTTCCTTTTAAAAAATAAAACGTTAGCTTCCCCAGCAGTATAATGATTGAAATGACAAGACAAATTCTGAAAAAAAGTTTGTAGATCTTTAAGTACAAAATTATTAGGTATTTCAGCAATCAACAAAGGGAAAATTATAGAGCTACAGGTCAAAGGTCAGAAAACACCAAAACATCACCAACCTACTGTTAAAGAAATAAATCAAAAATATTATTTTCTATGTGTAAACTTTGAAACTGTTTTACTACTTTTTGAAGTTAAAAAGAGCAGTGGTAAAATTCAAAATTACTGCATACCTGTGTGAATGTCAAAATATTGAGGTTTCTTTTTCTTCTACATCTTTATGAGTCAAAAACCATTACACCATTTGAAATTCCAGAGGTACCTGTTTTGGGTTTACAGCATGAAAGTTCTCGTTATGCTTACATTAGTTTCTTAAACAAAAAATTGTAAGTGCTGTGAGGCAGATCTTAATGTAGAAAAATATACAAGAATGCACTTTTTAAATGAATACAGTACCTGAAAATAGTGCTGAATGCTGAGGCTCCAGATATGAATTTAAATATTAAAAAGATAAAAAATATTATAATCCATATTACTAACCGAGAATACACCGGATATGGACGCAGGGACACGGCGATGGGACCATGAGACGTACTGCGCAGGCACGCGTCTCATAAACCGCAAAAGAAGTCGTATCCACCGCGAACGAAGGAGTCACGGCCCAAGAACGAAAGAGCTCAACTAACGTGAATGAGAAATGAAGCAACAACGCGCCCTTAGCTACCACTAACGATACAACCACACAAAAAAAGAGGATTCTGCTCTGCAACCCAGAGTCAAACGTGAGAGGCTACAGAGGCCCCACAGGTCCACAAAGATAGTACGAAAGGCGCAGGCGTCACCGCCATATTGTGAGTGGCACTACTGCGGAGTGAAGTCGCAGGCGTCACCGCCATATTGTGAGTGGCACTACTGCGGAGTGAAGTTAGGAATAATGTGCTGCTTGGGATTGTACAAACCGCTGAACACTTTACACCAAATTCAAACACAATACAGCTCAACGATACAAACATGAGCCCACCTGGATAAGATCAATGAACGCAGGCGCCTACAACGCGCATCTGAAACTGCGGAAGCAAAGCAGGCACAGGTTCAAAACGAAAGACCACAACTGATGGAGATAAATAATCTCTTTCAAATCTATTTCGGGTTACCCAAGACCAGGGGTTGGCGAGCGAAGTGAGCAGGAGGCGGAGCCCCCTAGTAATATTATAAATATATACTTATACTTAACAAAACACAAATGTTCTGCTACCTAGAGCAGCATTGACTCAACATGCAGATTTGCTGTTGGTAGCAGTGCAGCATTATGGAAGTAACAGAATACATTTTGACTTCTAAAATAATATCTATGACACTGAAGGGTAGGATTTCACAAGTTGTGCATTTGTGTAGTGTATTGGAATAGGTTGTGGTTGCAAATGCAAAACATTGCAGGAATGGAATGAAAGATCAGGTTGATATTTTGTGTTTTAAAGGAAAGCAAGATGCTTATAGAAAATTAGAAATAATTGGTGTGAACATGACATGTATTATGATGGGGAGAAGAAAGGTGAGGTTTGGGCACGTGAAGCATAGGGCCAATAAAGACAGGATGCACTATAAAAATGTGATGGTATAAAACCAAAGGAAGCCCAAGTGAGACATAGATATAATTTGTAATGGATTGCATGAGAAATATGACCTTTTCCCTTAAGAATGCCCAAGAGTATGAAGTAGTGATAGGAAATTTCTTCTAAATACCAGTCAACAGGTATAAATAAACGTAATCGCCATTAATCTAGTTATTATTTTTGTATTTTTCTAGAAAGTACTGCTATTATGTAAAGATTTTAGACAATGCAGAGATGATATCTTGAAGAATTTGACTCACAATTTAAGAACACCAAGACCAGTTAATGAACTTAAGGAATGCATTTCCCATTTCATTAAATCAGTATGTGGTGATGCATCTTATAATTTGTCAGGGTCATTATTTTCTGCTAGAGGTATGTTTCAAATATTCAGAACTTTCTAGAGTGATTATCCAACATATTATCACATATAGTATAATACAGCACATTTAGTGTGCCATTTGCAAAGATGTTTAGGTGAGACCAGGTTTGCAACATGTATATACTGTGAAATTTTAGATAGATAGATAGATAGACAGATAGATACTTTATTAATCCCAATAGGAAATTCACATTCTTCAGCAGCAGCATACTGATACAATAAATAATATTAAATTAAAGAATGATAATAATACAGGTGAAAAAAACAGACAATAACTATGTATAATGTTAAATATTAACGTTTACCCCCCCTGGTGGAATTAAAGAGTCGCATAGTTTGGGGGAGGAACGATCTCCTCAATCTGTCTGTGGAGCAGGACAGTGACAGCAGTCTGTCGTTTAGAGGATATATAGTCAGCCTAGCAGCAACAGTTTCCTTAAAATGGGGCACACTTTTGATAAACAACGTATATACTGTTTTTGTAGACTTTAACACATTGCTACAAATCACTTAAAACGTGGTGTAAGTAAATGTATATGGACTCATGAAACTAATATCTACAAAAGGCAATCGCAAAAATAAAATAAAAAGTTCAGCATAAATTCCTTTCTGTCATTCACAGCCTCAGATCGTGCTTAGTGGGGCCACAGCAACAGGCACGATAGCGACGCCATCAGCGGTTCAGCCTATAACCCCACAGAGAACAGTCCCAGGAGCTCCTGTGCCGCCAGCAAACACTGCCACAGTAAGATCATTCTCATCATTTTTACTGTAAAGTAGACTCTTCAGTATTAAATTGACCTTAGGTTTATTATATTAGACCAAAACATTCCAAAGCAGACATGACTGTATTTAACCAGTGACATTAAATTTGTTAATCTGCTTTATTTGTCTTTCCTTAATGTGATGCTACGATAGATAGATAGATAGATAGATAGATAGATAGATAGATAGATAGATAGATAGATAGATAGATAGATAGATAGATAGATAGATAGATAGATAGATAGATAGATAGATAGATGTAAAGCACATAGATACTTTATTAATCCCAAGGGGAAATTCACAGTAACATTTACAGTATGTATAATAATTTTTTGTTTCATATACTGTAACACTGTTAATTGTTTTCTTATGGAGGGCACCAGGATATTTGTTACATAAAGTAAGTATTTTTTTTAACTTAGCATATTGTATCTGGTTCAGTGAAGGTCAGTTGGACTCCAGAATTAATGTATTCTTATTGTCTGTCCCCACTTCCCTACATGTTATCTAGTTTTGTTCTCTATCCTCTGGTTTACTCACTTGTACCCTGTATTTTAAATTAACATTACAAAAATAAAGCTTTTGCACTGAATTATTTTAAGTATACTTTAAAATTAAAATTTGAAATATTAAAGTTAGCTTCTTAATATTTGCAGATAATGATTATCCCTGGGAATGTAATGTACAGATTAATGCTAATACATTACATGGCTTGTTTTTAGTTGGAACAGTGTCATTTGCTTTATGACCTTTTTAAGAAAGAACCTGCATTGAAAAGTGCACCATGAAATAATGGTTCATTAGCCCCTTTTCTGCTTAGGGTTGAACTTTGTATTTGAACTCTACACTAATACTCTTGACACTATTCCACTAGCAGACTGGTGCCATGTAGGGACTTGACTGTGAACTATCCTGAATGCCCATTTAACCTCCTTTCAGTATGAAGAGACATTAGTCATATCATTGTCTCTTTCGAGATCTCAGTAAGATATGATCACCTGCCAGTATTTTTCATAAGCACAAAAATGTAATTGCTGGTGTACTATTTTTTATTTTTGTTGTTGTTTTGTTTTCTTTCTTATTGAGTTTAGCATGTGTAAACCTCTTTTATATTAAATACATTTTTGTAAACATGGTAATCTCTTTCTTATACTTTACCTTACTTTACAGACAGTAAAACTGATATTTAAAGCAGAACTTGGTTAGCACTGTTTTCTATCAATATTTTTCCCAACTGATTGCATTGCATGTGAACCCTATGGAGTAAAATAAGATAAATGCTTTCTAGCTTACTACTAATGGAAATTGATAAACAACACAGTAAACAGATGGTGCCTCACCAGCGCATTATAAAGCTTGAGCATAACCTCCTTGGACTTGTACTCTACACATCGTGCTATAACCTAACATTCTGTTAGCCTTTTTAATGGCTTCTGAATACTGTCTGGAAGTTGATAGCGCAGAGTCCACTACGACTCCTAAATCCTTCTCATAGGGTGTACTCTCGATTTTCAGATCTCCCATTGTGTATTCAAACATAATATTTTTACTTTCTACATGTAATACAAGTAATTCTACAAGTAATACTGTTATTCTATAGTATGCCTTTTAACGGCAGATGGCTTTTTTTTTGGTCACAGCAAGGTATCCACATACCTGCTGCATTGCATTTCATTCAAATTCGGTTCTTGCCATTGTAGTTAAAAAGAATCCCGTGAAAATCAAAGTTCTGCATATATTGTGATCATGTACATCAGTACTTTTTTGGCTAACTGTGTTGGTCTACATTAAAAGTATTCCAAACCTGCCACTGAATGATCAAAATAAATTAACATTACCTTTGAAACATTTGTCTGCATTGATTCATTATTCTGAAGGTACAGAAAAGCCAAATTAATGGAGAAAGGAGTGCATATCAGATCTGAACCGCTGGACAAAACCAGTGTGGACATCAGGGTCAAGTGTTTACTCCACATACAGGGTAATCAAATTAGTGTACATTTACAGGGTGTGTGTTTTGAGCATTGTGCCATTTGGCCTTAGTGCAAAAACAACAATTCATACCTTATCCAGAACACATTGAAATCTTGTGCACTGCCATCCACATGGAGAATGAACAACAATTGCCGTAGCAAGTTGTTGAGTTACACAGAGGTCCTTAGTTAACTGTTTTGTCTTTTGACTGCAAGTGTTCATTTCATCGGAACAGAGCTCTCTTTCATTAATAATTTTACTGTGGATATAAAAAGTCTACACACCCCTGCCAACATCACAGATTTTGTGTAATAAAAAATAAATCCAAGATAAATCCTGCAAGAACTTGTTCCACTATTATTGCAAATCTTTGCACAGAAGGTGAAAATAATTCAGAAACTGTTTTGTGAAAAAAGGAAAAAATCATACAAAATCCTGGTGGCATTAGCGTGCACACCCCCTAAACTAATACTTAGTTGAAGCACCTTTTTTATTTTATTACAGCACTGAGTCTTTTTGGGTAAGAGTCGATCATTTTGGCACATCTAGACTTAGCGATTTTTGCCTACTCCTCCTTGCAAAAAATTGCCAGATCTATCAATTTACAAGGGCATCTCCTGTGCACAACTATCTTTGGGTCATCCTACAGATTTTCAACTGGATTAAGGTCTGGACTCAGGCTGGGCCATTCCAAAACATTGATCCTCCTTTGATGAAGCCATTGCTTTGTTGATTTTGGTTTTGTATGCTTTGGGTTGTTGTCATGCTGAAAGGTGAAGTTCCTCTTCATCTTCAGCTTCCTAGGAGATGCTCGAAGGGTTTGTGCCAAAATACATTGATACTTGGAGCTATTCATGATTCCATCTACCTTGACTAAAGCTGCTCTTCCAGGTAAAGAAAAGCAGCCCCAAAGTATGGAGCTGCCTCTACCATGCTTCACTGTGGGTATGGTATTCTTTTGATGATGTGTTATTTTATTTATTTATTTATTTTTTTTGCCAAACATACCTTTTGGAATTATGGCCAGTTACATTTTTCTATGTGGTTTTGGGAGACTGATATACCTTTTTGTAAGGTTTAGCCCGATTTGGATGTTTTTCTTTTTGAGAAAAGGCTTTCATCTTGCTACCCTGCTCCACATCCTAGACATATGAAGAATGCGACTGATTGTTGTCACATTTAGAGAACATATGTAGTTACCAGGAAATCCTGAAGCTCCTTTAATATTGCTGTAGGCCTCTTGGTGGCCTCCCTGATCAGTTTTTTCCTTTTTTTTCCTCATCAGTCTTGGAGGGATGTCCTGATCTTGGTAGAGTCACTGTTGAGCCATATTTTCTCCACTTTTTGGTGACTTTCTTCACTATGATGCATGGGATGTTTAATGCTTTGGATACTTTTTGTACCCCTGTCCTGATTGATACCTTTCAATGGTGAGATCCCATTCGTGTTTTAAAAGCTCTTTGTAGACCATGGCTTTTGGAGTATGTTGCAACCAAGAGGATATTGGAATAATCTTACAAGAAGAGCCACATTTTTTCTGAGCTTAATCAGAACCACATTAATTGATGTCAGATGTATACTAAGTACTATTTGAGATGAGACTTATTGTGATTGGTTGATTCTGAATGCAGCTACATCCTTGATTATTAAAGGGCACACTAATGCAACCAGGTTTTTGTATGGTTTTCTTTTTCCTTTTTTCACTAAACAGTTTCTGATTTGTTTTCACCTTTGTTGTATAGATTGTAATTTTGCAATAAAGGTAGAATAAGTTCTGACAGGATTAATCTTGGTTTCATTGTTTTTATTACACAAAATTTTGGCAGGGGTACATAGACTTCATATCCATCCATCCATCCATTCTCTTCCGCTTATCCGAGGTCGGGTTGCGGGGGCAGCAGCTTGAGCAGAGATGCCCAGACATCCCTCTCCCCGGCCACTACTTCTAGCTCTTCCGGGGGAATCCCGAGGCGTTCCCAGGCCAGCCGAGAGACATAGTCCCTCCAGCTTGTCCTGGGTCTTCCCCTGTTCTCCTCCCGGTTAGACGTGCCCGGAACACCTCACCAGGGAGGCGTCGAGGAGGCATCCTGATCAGATGCCCGAGTAACCTCATCTGACTCCTCTCGATGTGGAGGAGCAGCGGCTTTACTCTGAGCCCCTCCCGGATGACTGAGCTTCTCACCCTGTCTTTAAGGGAAAGCCCAGACACCCTACGGAGGAAACTCATTTCAGCCACTTGTATTCGCGATCTCATTCTTTCGGTCACTACCCATAGCTCATGACCATAGGTGAGGGTAGGAACATAGATCGACTGGTAAATTGAGAGCTTCGCCTTGCGGGGCAACTCCTTTTTCACCACGACAGACCGATGCAGAGCCCGCCTTACTGCGGATGCCGCACCGATCTGCCTGTCAATCTCACGCTCCATTCTTCCCTCACTCGTGAACAAGATCCTGAGATACTTGAACTCCTCCACTTGGGGCAGGATCTCGCTACCAACCCTGAGAGGGCACTCCACCCTTTTCCGGCTGAGGACCATGGTCTCGGATTTGGAGGTGCTGATTCCCATCCCAGCCGCTTCACACTCAGCTGCGAACCGATCCAGAGAGAGCTGAAGATCACGGCCTGATGAAGCAAACAGGACAACATCATCTGCAAAAAGCAGTGACCCAATCCTGAGTCCATCAAACCGGACCCCCTCAACGCTCTGGCTGCACCTAGAAATTCTGTCCATAAAAGTTATGAACAGAATTGGTGACAAAGGGCAACCCTGGCGGAGTCCAACTCTCACTGGAAACGGGTTCGACTTACTGCCGGCAATGCGGACCAAGCTCTGGCACCGATCGTACAGGGACTGAACAGCCCTTATCAGGGGGTCCGGTACCCCATACTCTCGGAGCACCCCCCACAGGATTCCCCGAGGGACATGGTCGACTGCGCTTTCCAAGTCCACAAAACACATGTAGACTGGTTGGACAAACTCCCATGCACCCTCCAGGACCCTGCTAAGGGTGTAGAGCTGGTCCACTGTTCCGCGACCAGGACGAAAACCACACTGTTCCTCCTGAATCCAAGGCTCGACTATCCGACGGACCCTCCTCTCCAGAACCCCTGAATAGTCTTTTCCAGGGAGGCTGAGTAGTGTGATCCCTCTGTAGTTGGAACACACCCTCCGGTCCCCCTTCTTAAAGAGGGGGACCACCACCCCGGTCTGCCAATCCAGAGGCACTGTCCCTGATGTCAGTGCAGGATTTACGTATAAGCTACACAAGCTATAGCTTAGGGCCCCCGCCTTCTTGGGGGCCCCCAAAACAAATTGTCCGAGTGAGCAATTGTCATATATACTTAAATATACTACAGTATTATTTGTCCCAATCAGGCCTGGCCTTAGGCATAGGCGAAGTAGGCGACCGCCTAGGGCCCTGGCGTCCGGGGGGCCCCGGATCGACTCCTTGGTCTAATTTTCACGCATTTCACAGAGCTTCCAGGGGGGCTCTGCCCCCCTCAGGGGGCCCCTGGACCCCCCTTTTGCCTAGGGCCCATAATACCTAAGACCGGGCCTGCCTGATGTCCATGCGATGTTGCAGAGACGTGTCAACCAAGACAGCCCTACAACATCCAGAGCCTTGAGGAACTCCGGGCGTATCTCATCCACCCCCGGGGCCCTGCCACCAAGGAGTTTTTTGACCACCTCGGTGACCTCAGTCCCAGAGATGGGGGAGCCCACCTCCGAGTCCCCAGGCTCTACTTCCTCATTGGAAGGCATGTTAGTGGGATTGAGGAGGTCTTCGAAGTACTCCCCCCACCGACCCACAACGTCCCGAGTCGAGGTCAGCAGTGCACCATCCCCACCATATACAGTGTTGACACTGCACTGCTTCCCCCCTCCTGAGACACTGGAAGGTGGACCAGAATCTCCTCGAAGCCGTCCGAAAGTCGTTCTCCATGGCCTCCCCAAACTCCTCCCACGCCCGAGTTTTTGCCCCAGCAACCACCAAAGCTGCATTCTGCTTGCCCTGCCGGTACCTATCAGCTGCCTCCAGAGTCCCACAAGACAAAAGGGTCCTGTAGGACTCCTTCTTCAGCTTGACGGCATCCCTCACCACCGGTGTCCACCAACGGGTTCGGGGATTGCCGCCATGACAGGCACCGACCACCTTACGGCTACAGCTCCGGTCAGCCGCCTCAACAATAGAGGCACGGAACATGGCCCATTTGGACTCAATGTCCCCCACCTCCCTCGGGATGTGGTCGAAGTTCTGCCGGAGGTGGGAGTTGAAGCTACTTCTGACAGGGGGCTCTGCCAGACATTCCCAGCAGACCCTCATAACACGTTTGGGCCTACCAGGGCTGACCGGCATCCTCCCCCACCATCGAAGCCAACTCACCACCAGGTGGTGATCAGTTGACAGCTCCGCCCCTGTCTTCACCCGAGTGTCCAAGACATGTGGCCGCAAGTCCGACGACACGACCACAAAGTCGATCATCGAACTGAGGCCTAGGGTGTCCTGGTGCCAAGTGCACATAAGAACACCCCTATGCTTGAGCATGGTGTTTGTTATGGACAATCCGTGACGAGCACAGAAGTCCAATAACAAAACACCACTCAGGTTCAGATCGGGGAGGCCATTCCTCCCAATCACGCCCTTCCAGGTCTCACTGTCATTGCCCACGTGAGCATTGAAGTCTCCCAGCAGTACGAGGGAGTTCCCATAAGGTATGCCCTCTAGCACCCCCTCCAGGGACTCCATAAAGGGTGGGTACTCCAAACTGCTGTGCGGTGCATACGTACAAACAACAGTTAGGACCCGTCCCCTCACCCGAAGGCGGAGGGAGGCTACCCTCTCGTCCACCGGTGTAAACCCCAATGAACAGGCTCCAAGTCGGGGGGGCAATAAGTATACCCACACCCGCTGTGCGCCTCTCAACGGGGGCAACTCCAGAGTGGTAGAGAGTCCAGTCCCTCTCAAGGAGATTGGTTCCAGAGTCCAAGCTGTGCGTCGAGGTGAGTCTGACTATATCTAGCCGGAACCTCTCGACCTCGCGCACTAGCTCAGGTCCTTCCCCTTCAGAGAGGTGACATTCCACATCCCAAGAGCCAGCTTCTGTAGCCAAGGATTGGACTGCCAAGGTCCCCGCCTTCAGCCACCACCCAACTCACACTGCACCCGACCTCCTTGGCCCCTCACATAGGTGGTGAGCACATGGGAAGGGGGACCCACGTTGCCTCTTCGGGCTGTGCCCGGCCGAGCCCCATGGGTGCAGGCCCGGCCACCAGGTGCTCGCCATCGAGTCCCACCTCCAGGTGGCTCCAGAGGGGGGCCCCGGTGACCTGCGTCCGGGCAAGGGAAAACTCCGTCCAAAGTTTTCATTCATCATAGAAGGTTTGTTTAACCGCTCTTTGTCTCATCCCTCACCTAGGACCAGTTTGCCTTGGGTGGCCCTACCAGGGGCATAAAGCCCCGGACAACAGAGCTCCTAGGATCAATTTGTGTATCAATTTGAAAGCTGCATCAAACCAATGTGGAGCAATTAAGTGTTCTTTTTTCATTTCACATTTCTAAATACTTTTTGTATATACTGATTTGCTGCCTCCCCTCATATTTGAGAATGTAATCACCAAGTGCTGCCACTTCTTTTATTTTGGGTGCACCACCCAGTAAAGCTGCTAGCTCTCATATTTTGACTTGTACAAATTTTTGAAATTTCAAAAACTTATATTGAAAAGCCCTGGTGAATTTTCAAACTTGTCTGTCTTTAAACAAAGATGCATTCTGTGAGACGTCAATTTTGGATTTGTTTTTTGTTTCTAGAATAGGTATCAGTATCTGAAATGCTTTTAACAGAACACTTAAAAGTATTTGGTACTCCAATATGTTTCTCAAAGTCAATTTCATGACAACAAGAGGCAGTCACATACATTGTTTTTCAGCATCTCAAAGAAATAATGAATTAGTCAAGTGAGTGGTGTCCTGTAAATAGCTGGCAATCCACTCAGTTTTGATTTTGTTTCAATACTTTGTCTATATTTAAAAAGTTTCAGCATAGGATACTTATTTTACATCAGCAGAATCATTTCATTCAGTGTTAAAAGCTGAGAAATTCTGTATCCGTGTTTTGCCGTGTTTTGTTTCTTTTGGCCTGATGTTTTCTTTTCAAGACATCCATGCTCAGAGTAAAGATAAATTGCAGTAAACCTTATTTAAAACAGAGAATAAGTCATGAAATTTAAACAAGTCTTTGGAAAAGCTGCTTGTAAACATTTTCTTAAAAAGCAATCTGGAATCCTTAAAGGTTCACTTATTTTTTAACTTTTTAATTATGCTTTGGAGGTTTCTCAAAGAAAGTATCCAGTCATTCAAAGCATAAATGTGTTTGTGAGATGTTTTGGACATTCTGAAATTATGTTGTTTAATGGTAAAATGAGGACAATACTCAATTAACTACATCAGATTTCTATTCATGTTATGAATATACTAGGGGGCTCTGCCCCCTGCTCGCTTCGCTCGCCAACCCCTGGTTTTGGGAATGACAAAGAGCGTGATGTATGAATGAGATATAGAATAGTGTGAAGGTGTAGATGATGCAAATAGAAAGCAAACAATAAAGTGTGTGGCACAGTGTAAAGGTTTATTGGAAAATTTCTTTGTACACGCCGTTTAAGTGTAAAAGGTAATTCCAGGTCAGAACTTGTAATGTCAATGAAGATGGTCATTGTCGTGATCAGAGTCAAGTTTGTCAGAGCTTAGAAAGAGTTGTGTCTCTCCAGGAAGTAATGGAATGACTTGGGTATTTATGTTTTCCACATTAATATTTTTTGGACATAATATAGTGCGTTGTGTTAAAAGGGGCATTTGGTCTAATGAGATTGCTGTTCCAAATCTGTCTGTAACTAAGTCGTTGCAGATAAAGGCTTGAGGAATTGTAATAATATGTGGGTGAAGTCCATCTGTATTGGTGAGTGTACCATCTCCCAGTTGTAATAAGCAATTGTTATGAACTGGTTCTGGACATCGTATGTTTTGTACTAACTGTATCTTTTGAAAGCAATGCCAATTGTCTGTGTATTTTAAGGTGCACTGAACAATAGCTGAGCGCATGGCATGTGGAAGAATAGCTAAGCACTGTCTAAAATCTCCTCCTAATAAAAGTACCTTTCCTCCAAAGGGAATATTATTATTCATAAACGTTTGTAGAAGTTTATGAATGGTGTTGAGTAAGTGACTGGATGCGATTGTACATTCATCAATAATTAACAGTTTTGCAAGACGGATGTCACGTGCAGTGCCACTGTTAATGTTCATAGTGGATACCGATTTGTAGGATCTAATGCAGTTCATAATGATTTCACTTTCAGGTACATCGTTAGTTAGAAGCTTCTGTAGATATTCAGGATATGAATGTAAAGGAGGCAGTCTAATTTGACCCTTTTGACAACAACGTGTAAATGTATTACTTGTATTGCCAGTTGTTTCTTCAGGGAAGTGAACTGAATGACAATGATTGCAAATGACATTCATTAATCCGAATGAATTTTCCTGGTGTATGTTTTGCTTGTGCCGTTTGAGAGGCGCGTTGTTGTATGTGTAATATTTGGGACGTGTTGTTTTGGAGCTGTAATCGATTTGCCTGTGCTGTGTGAGAAGCCCGTTGTAGCCTTCGCTGCCGTTAACGTATGTCTGAGACGGGAGGTGTTTCGTTTTGAATCCGTGCCTGTTGCGATGCAGCACTTTGAATGATAGATTGCGTCATCTGGATCTAGGATATAGATTTGTGCATATTTGCGTTGTTGATTTGTTTCAGGGTGCACTGTTCCAATGCGATGCAGTATTTGTGCACATATGCGAAAGCAGTATGGGCCATTGCCTTTTGGTGGCCTGATATTTACTCCGGTAGATGCAAAAGCAAATGAACTATTGTAGGATCTAATGCAGTTCATAAAGTTTTTACTTTTAGGTACATCGTTAGTTAGAAGCTTCTGTGGATATTCAGGATATGAATGTAAAGGAGGCAGTCTAATTTGACCCATTTGAGAACAACGTGTAAATTCATTACTTGTATTGCTAGTTGTTTCTTTAGGGAAGTTAAGTGAATTGCAATGATTGCAAATGACATTCATTAATCCTATTGAATTTTCCTGAATAGTGGACTCATTATTGAACGCGTTGTCAGCTAACGCAAGCGTTTAGCAGGTGTCTGGCGTTGATGTCCGTGACGTGTATGTTTTGCTTGTGCTGTTTGAGAGGCGCGTCGTTGTATGTCCAGTATTTGGGACGTGTTGTTTTGGAGCTGTAATCGATTTGCTTGTGCTGTGTGAGAACCCCGTTGTAGTGTACGGCGTGCATTGTTTGTATTGAGCCTTGCCCGTTTTTGTATGTCGGTCAGTTGAGCTTTCTCTTTTTGGAGCCTTGCCTGCTTGTTTTCCGGCATTTGAGATGCGCGGTGTAGACGTCTGCATTTATTTATTTTGTCCCTTCGCTGCCATTTCTGTATGTCTGAGACTCGAGGTCTTTCGGTTTGAACTCGTGCCTGTTTCGATGCAGCACTGTGAGACGCGCACTGCATGCGTCTACGTTCAGTGTGTCTGTCCATTTGGGTTCGTTTCTGTAACTGTGTTAGTTGAGCTTTGCGTTTTTGGAGCCGAGACATTTTTTCTTCTAGAAATATGGATAAGTAATAAGGAGTATCGCACTCACTGTTAATATGGAGCCTTTTCTGCGGTTGAACGGTTAATAGTGCCTTATTGTAATGAGATCCACCTATGCTGCATAGTGTGAATTGTGTTTGGTCCCGTTATCCGAGCGGTATCGTTTTGTACCTGTGATCGTGAATTCATGACTTGTTTGTTTTTGAGCGTGAGAAATATGGATAAGTAATAAGGAGGATCGCACTCACCGTTAATATGGAGCCTTTTCTGCGGTTGAACGGTTAATAGTGCCTTATTGTAATGAGATCCACCTATGCTGCATAGTGTGAATTGTGTTTGGTCCCGTTATCCGAGCGGTATCGTTTTGTACCTGTGATCGTGAATTCATGACTTGTTTGTTTTTGAGCGTGAGAAATATGGATAAGTAATAAGGAGGATCGCACTCACCGTTAATATGGAGCCTTTTCTGCGGTTGAACGGTTAATAGTGCCTCATTGTAATGAGATCTACCTATGCTGCATATTGTGAACGTGTTGAGATGACGTATGTTTAATACGGACGGTTCATTTAGAAATGGGGCTTTGTGTGTCATTTGTTATTTATGTTACTGTGGTCGTGGGTCTGAATCGTCGTTTTTGTGTACGTTTCGTGTGCTATGTCCGTAGTCTGTCCCGTTTCGTGTCCAATGGGCTTTGTGTGGTGCTCGTGGCTTCTTTTTTTTGTGTGCCAGGGGCTTGTTGAATCCTCCTCTTTGTGTGTGTCCCGTCCGTTACTTGTGGGGGGGGGTGCTCGTGCGGCGCCTGCGTTTGACTCCTTTTTTCTGTGCTCACTCCTTTTTTCTGTGGTCGCGGTCGCCTCTCGCGGCGCCTCATTTCTTGGGGCGCCTGCGCAGTACGTCTTTTTGCGGCTACGGCCCATGGCCGGATGTCCCTGCATCCATCCGGTTTAGCATTCTCGGTTAGTAATGTGGATGAGATTTTTTTTCCTGAGGTTTCTGTACGTTTTTCTTTTTCATCATGTTTTTGTTGTATGTTTACCAGTAACATACCTGATCAAATTAGTTTCTGATTATGGCATAACACACAGACTTTGACTTTGGTTATAACCAACTGATTCAGTAGTCTTAAGAATCTGAATCCTTGAAGTACACAATACACAATATACTTGAACAACTTATGAAAAAATCAACTGCAACACTCAGTGATACTAAACATTTTTCATCTTTTTCCTTTGCTGCAAACCACATTTGATGCTCATGTTAAATTCTGTGCTGTACAATATATTTTAACAGTGTATACCAAACTAAATCATGCAGCAATACTGTGCCTAACATAACTTTTTAAAATGTCAGAGTACATAATATTTCTGTCAGTGTCATATCATATGTCAATTTTACTTAACTTATGAACAGTAGTTAACTAAATAATTAACTTGTGTGACAGTTAGAATTTAGTGATTTTTTTTAACATGTGTTTTGAAATACAGACCTGTTTTGGACAGGAGGACAGCCTTTGAGGAACCTAAGACAAAAGTATTGGCTGTTAATCGTTCTGTTTGACATGAGAAGACCAGTATCCCATTTAAACAGTATTGAACATAGTTTAATTTCATCCTGATACATCCAATTCATGCTAACTAGACATTTTCTTCTGATACCTAGTGTACGTAATCAATAAGTATTTTATAAGTAGTTCAAGTTCAACAATTAGATTCATTGGAAATCAGTGGTCAGTAAAATTAAGGGAGTTGTTCTTTTCGTGTAAAATAATAAGATGCAGCGATATTAAAATTGAGTTGACAACTTGAAAAAAACTACAACAAAGTCTTTTGGGAATTTTTGTTATTTTTTTAAACACTAAACTATTATATTTACAGGAAACATTAGAAAATGTCAAAAAGTGCAAGAACTTCTTATCTACATTAATCAAGCTAGCTTCAAGTGGTAAACAATCTTCAGAAACGGCAGCTAACGTAAAAGATCTTGTACAGAACCTGTTGGTAAGTATTTCCCATCTCTAAAAATAATCACAACATTTTTTATGTTTAAAATGCCCAGGAATGTTCTATTTTTTTAATGCCACCAGGGGCCAGTATATGTACAAATGCACAGTGTATTACTTAAATAAAATTGAATTTTTATTATTAAGTGACTGATAAGCATTGAAAACTGTTACATTGTCTGACTAAAAAGAACGATAAAGTAGGCACTCTTTTAAAACCTTTCAGTCTTCTGGATTATTCAGTTATTTTTTACTTAAAATAAGACAGACATTGTGATATCTGGCAAAGCATTAGTATATAAGTTCAGTCTCACTAAACAAACGTACTTCATGGGTGCAGGAAAGTGGTTTCTTATGTGTACAGTAAAATAAACATTTGAGTTAAATGTATTTGTATTTATTTGTTTGCTGTATATATATATATATATATCAGACTAGCTGTGCTGCCGTCTAAGACAGGTTGAAATTTAAGTAATCTACATAGACCTCAGCATAACTGTTTGCAGTGCACCATCTTTTGGAAACAATTTAGTGTATTGCCTTTGTCATTCCAACAGATGTTGAATCATAAGCATTTGTAGTAGTAAAATGTGTTGCATTGTCATTCCAATAGACAGCACATCACAGACATTGTCACTGCTTTTATGAATCCCATACCAAATGGTAAATAATAGACACAGGAACTGAGCAGACAAACAGATACACAGACACACAGACACTTGTCTTTTTGTTAAGACTGAAGTGTCAGAGTTAGTAGGCCACAATAGGAGTCTACACTTTATCTTATGTTAAACAAAATGATACTGTGTTTTTAATATCTTGTTTGTCATGGTACTGTGGTAGTGATTTGTTCCATGATGGTTGGATAGGAAAGTAAGAATTTCACTGTACTCTGTACTACTGCTGCTACTGTTACTAATATACCTCTGCTTTTACAAATGAACCTAATAAGACTGATGCAGCTAAATATTAATTTGTGGTTATTGTTTCTTTGTTACACAGTTGTTCTATTTCTTTTTTATATATCTAACAAAGAATATGATAGTGTAATCTCTTGCGTATATAATTGCAAAAGTTTTGGAAAGGCTTTTTTCTTTTCCATTATAACTGTACCACTATGCATAAAGCCAGGTCTATAAAGACATGGTTTGATATGGAGGAAGTCAAGTGGCCTGCGTAGAACCCTGAACTCACCGCAACTTAACACCATTGGGATGAACTGCAACGCTTATTGCAGAATAGGTCTTCTCGTGCAACATCAGTACTTGACATCAGTTTGGCTGAATGAGCACAGATTCTTAGAGACACAATTTAGATGCCTTCCCTGTTGAATGGAGGCTGATATAGACACAAAACAGCACGTGGGGGTGGGGTTTGGGGGCTTGTGTGACTCTGTTTTAATGTCCAAGGTTTTCGAATTTGATATACACCTAAGCAACTTTTGTCCATACAGTTTAGAAAAGGAGTATACATAAAATCAGAAATTCCTGTCTTTTTCTCTACAAGTCCTATTCAAAACTTATAGCTGATTTGATTCCCTCAGTGGCTTAATCTGTGTGGTTGCATACTCTTTGACGAAATTGCACCAAAACCTGCAGCAATGATCAATAAATACTCAAGTCTCATTGAGCATTATATTTTTTGAAAAATAATTGTATTTGCTTTTCCAGGAAGGAAAAATTGAAGCAGAAGATTTTACAAGCAGACTTTATCAGGAACTCCATTCTTCACCTCAGCCATATCTTGTGCCTTTCTTAAAGGTAACATTGCCTGTACATCTGACTTGAAAGTAATGTTTTCTTTTTAAGGAAACCTTTGATTTTCGCAGTAAAATATGTTTAGATTAAAGTAAAAGAGTGAGATATCTTTGTATGCAACTCTGAAAGCTTGGAAAAATGTACTGGCATGTTGGTGAATCATAAAGTTATCATTTGTGACCTATGTTCATTTCTACAGAGAAGTTTGCCAGCTTTGCGGCAGCTTACACCTGATTCAGCAGCATTCATTCAGCAAAGCCAAGTGCAACAACCTATTACTCAGGCCACTACGGCCCTTACATCTGTAACTCTGGGGAGCCCAATTCAGCGGACTGCTGGAAAAGCTATAGCCACTGTGACAAGTACCCTCCAACAGCCTGTCATCAGCCTAGCACAAACTGGGCACAGCAAACCAGGACAAACAGCACCACTGGTAAGAAATTATTATTTTAATACATTATTTGTCCCAAATAACACTCCCAATACAGTGTAGAGTGAAAGTTGTTGTCCCCTAACCTCCCAAAAAATGTCAGCCTCTACCTTCGGATAAATACTTGCTTCAAAATATTTGCTATCTGTCAATCACTGCCTACTCTCACATATCCTTCCACAACATATAGTAAAGAATGAATTTTTATTACAGCTTTTACCCACTTCTGGATGCTGAAAACCTATATCTGTCAATTTTTTTTTTTGTAGTTTTTAGCTCTTGTTGCATAACTGTGCCTTTCTTAATATGAAAACACTTTTAATTTATGTGCCTTACTTCTGGGGAAAAGAAACTTAAAGGTGCAAAGTCTTTTACCTCAAAACTTTTTACTTTGAAATCTGTAGGAGTACATAAAATCACTGCATTGTAGCAGACTGCCTCTATTGCTTCTTCTTTTTTGTCTTTTGTTTGCTCTCGTTTGGGTTGCCACAGTGGGTAATGTTTTTCTGTATCTTCCTGTCCTCTGCATCTTGCTCTGTCATTTCCATCACCTGCATGTCCTCTCTCACCACATCCATTAACCTCCACTTAGGCCTTCCTTTTTTCCTCTTGCCTGGCAGCTCTGTCCTTAGCATCGTTATCCCAATATACCCAGCATCTCTCATTTGTACATGTACAAACCAATACAATCTCGTCTCTCTGGTTTTGTCGCCAAACCATCCAACTTGAGTTGACCCTCTGATGTACTCATTCCTAATCATGTCCATCCTCGTCACACCAAGTACAAATCTTAACATATTTAACTCAGCCATCTCTAGCTCTATCTCCTGTCTTTTTTTTAGTGCCTGTGTCTCCAACCCGTATAATATAGCTGGTCTCACTACCATCTTTTAGACCTCCCCTTTCTCTCTTGCTGGTACCCGTCTGTCACAAATCACTCCTGACACTTTTCCAGACACACTGCATGCTGCCTGCACTCTCTTCTTCACCTCTTTGCCACACTCCCCGTTACTCTGTACTGCTGATTCCGAGTTTTTAAACTCATCCACCTTCACCCAATCTGCTCCTTGCATCCTCACCATTCCTCTGACCTCCCTCTCATTCACGCACATGTGTTCCTTCCATCTTGGTCCTACTGACCTTCATTCCTGTGCTCTCTCGGGCATATCTCCACCTCTCCAGGGTCACCTCAACCTGCTCCCTACTCTCATTACAGGTTACAATGTCATTCTCAAACATCATAGTCCACGGGTACTCCTATCTAATCTCGTCTGTCAACCTGTCCATCTCTATTGCAAATAAGAAAAGGCTCACAGCCATTCCCTGATGTAATCACACCTCAAATTTGAGTGCATCCATCATATCTACTGCAGACTTCATCACTGTCACACTTCCCTCGCAGTGTTGTAATGTAACAAAGTAATAATAATTCATTACAGTACTTAAGTATTTTTTGTATCTGTACTTTACTTGGGTTTTTGTATTTCTGACAACTTTCACTTTTACTTCACTATATTCCTTAAGCAAAAAGTATACTTTTACTCCGATACATTTCCCTTAAGCATCTTTGCTACAAAAAAAAAAATATATGGTTGGAACACAGACTACAAGCAAGCGGTGAATCAGAGCCATAGCATGGCAAAATGACGCCTGGTGCCGAAAGGGAAAATAAGCACCCTTCTTCAATTAAAATGGATAAAACAAATTTATTGTATTCACAAAAAAAACATTAGTTTTGAATTTTATTTATTTACATAAACAAATTACAATATTTTTGTTAAAATAAACATAATATAAGGTACAGGACATAACAAAATTTGGCTGTGTGTAACGGTCGAACGCTTTGCGCTCTATATACTAATAAACAAAAAATTAATATAATAATATACAAAATTAACAAAATAATATACAAAATTAACTTACCTTAAATAATGGCAGAAACACACCGAGAACATAGAGATACGAGTAGATAGATACGAGTCCTCACAGGTGGCGCAGTGGTAGCGCTGCTGCTTTGCAGTAAGGAGACTGTGGAAGATTGTGGGTTCACTTCCCGGTGCTTCCCTGTGTGGATAGCGCTTTGAGTACTGAGAAAAGCGCTACATAAATGTAATGAATTATTATTATTATTATTATAGAGGATCACTATGAGAGCGTAATGACTGGTTGTGCGTCGCGATTTCGACAATAAAGGTGCACACAGTTGTGTGTTTACATATTAGTGGTGTGGCAGTTTTCAAGCAGTGCATCATTCTCATTTTTATTTTACTTAGAACTGTACTTTTATATCCAACAATTCGGCAGTGATTGTAAAAGACAATATAAACACATTTCAATGTGCAAGCTGTTTACAAAATCATAAAGAGTAAAGCGAAATATCTATAAAAGTTTTACTAATTTTCAGTGATATTCATGTTTTTATTAATTTTTTTTCGTCTTTTTAACCTGAAACAACCACGTCATTGATCAGCGCCCTTCGAAGATCGGCACCTGGTGCGGGTGTGGGTGCACAGTGCACACCACCCATGCTGCGGCTGTGTTGCTCATAACATTAATTCAATGCAAAACTCTCGACAAAACTGCCCATTATTGTGAAACACTCTTAAATTATTACATTTCCTCAAGTAACTATTATTTACACCAAAGGAGGAACTACTCATGGTTGTGGCAAGTTAAAGAAGAGTATTCAAAATTCAGTTAATAAAGTTTAAAAATTAAAATGATTATTACTGTCAGTGGCACAAATTAAGGCTAGCTGATGCACATAATTAACTTATTACAGTTGCAGATGGGGTAAAAGTAATATGTAACTGTGTGTTATTGAGTATCTTTTAAATCCTGTAACTGTATTCTGAGGGATAGATTAAGGAAGGGAGGGAGGAGTGGATTAATGAATGGAAAGAAGAAAGTCAATGTCAATTTATTTATATAGCACATTTAAAACAACATAGTAATGCTGTGGCCAAAGTGCTTTACAATAAAAGAATAAAAGAAAAACAAAACAAATTAACATAAAACATAAAAAGAAATAAAATATATGAGCATAAAATAAATACATAATAGAAGTAATGTTATATACATAAAAAATAGAAGTAATGTTATATAATCAGAAAGAGGAAACCATCAGTATTACTGAAGGTCATGGAATGCAAGTGAATAGAAATGAGTCTTTAGTCTTGTTTTGAACAGTTCAATTGTAGACGATGCCTTTATATGACGAGGTAAAGAGTTCCACAGGCGAGGCGCAGCAGCTGCAAAAGCCCTGTCCCCCTTAGTTTTACACTTGGTACGAGGGACAACCAGAGACAGCTGACCAGAAGATGTAAGCACTCTAGATGGCTGATGTAAAACACACAGTTCAGATAAATAGGGAGGAGCAAGCCCATGTAAAGATTTAAAAACTAGCAGCAAGATTTTAAAATCAATTCAAAAACTGACAGGTAGCCAGTGTAAAGAAGCTAATATTGGAGAAACAGAGTCATACTTTCTTGCCCCAACCAGAAAGCGAGCGGCAGCATTTTAGACCAACTGTAACCTGTGTATCAGGGATTTATTAATCCCAGAATACAGCGTGTTGCAGTAATCGAGGCAAGAAAAAATAAATGCATGAGTAGCTATCTCAAGATCCCTAGAAGATAAAAAGGCTTTATCTTACCTAATAGACGAAGTTGGAAAAAGCAACTCTTGACTACAGAATTTACTTGTTTCTCAAAAGAGAGGTTACTATCAAAGGTAACACCAAGATTGTGGACTTGAGGTTTGGAAAAGACAGAGAAAGAGCCGAGAAGTCCAAGACCAATTTGGGCTTTAGCTGATGGACCCACTATAAGCACCTCCGTTTTATTTTGATTTAGATCAAGAAAATTATTAGCCATCCAGGATCTTAGTTCAGACAGACAGTTGTGGAGTTGATTTGTTGTAGAGTTGCAGACAGGAATATAAACCTGAGTATCATCAGCATAGCAGTGAAAAGAAATGTTAAATTTCCTAAAAATAGCTCCAATAGGGTGAAGGTATATGGAGAATAAAATAGGACCCAAAATGGATCCCTGAGGAACACCATATTTAAGAGGAGCAGTAGAAGAAGATGAATTAAAAGTCACTGAAAAGTGTCTACCAGTTAAATATGACCTGAACCAGTTAAAAGCAGCCCCTTTAAGCCCAACAAGATGTTCAAGCCGCAACAGCAATATCTCATGGTCAATAGTGTCAAAGGCAGCGGACAGGTCAAGGAGGAGAAGGAGTGCCGCATCTCCTGAGTCAGTAATAAGAGAGATGTCGTTGAACACTTTCAGGAGTGCCGTTTCAACACTATGATAACGCCTAAAGCTGGATTGGTAGATCTCAAATAAATTATTGGAGTTAAGGTGATCAACCAATTGATTATAAATAATTCTTTCTAAAATTTTAGCCAGAAATGGCAGTTGGGAAATTGGACGAAAATTGGCTAAAACTCCAGGATCTAATTCTGCTTTTTTAGATGGGGGCGAACTGCAGCATGTTTAAAAAATGAGGACACAACTCCCGAACTAATAGAATCATTGATGATGGCTAATAAGGGTGGGCCCAACACATCAAAGGCTTCCACTAAGAGACGTGGTGGTACAATATCCAGAGGACTGGGGGCTCGTTTAAGGGTGTCAATAGTTCTTTTTAGCTGTGAAAGTGAGACTAGATCAAAGGATTCTAAGACAATGTCATGATTAACAGTAGAAAGTTCATAGCCCGTTTGAACAATGCCACGGCGGATAGTATCGATTTTGCTGACAAAGAATGATAGAAACTGGTCACATGAATGAACAATGCTATTTGATCCCATCGCAGAGTGGGGGTGAATGGCTGCATTAATTGAATTAAATAAGAGGATTAAATAGGATTCTTAGAGTGACGGGATACTAAATCGGCAAAGAACTTTTGTTTCGTTATCTTAACTTCGGCCTGAAAATTGAAAAGAGAAGTCCTAAAAATCTGTTTAGAGACAATCAGTCCATCTTTTTTCCAACGCCGTTCAGCAGTTCTACAGGCGCGGCACAGTGATCGTGTATTTTCATTTAGCCAGGGAGCAGGTCTACCCTTATTACTGTGTATCTTGGTCGGAGCAATTGAGTCTAAAATCGATTTACAGGAAGAATTCAATTTTCCAACAGAATCATCGATACCATTATTTTGGTCATGCACATAAAGACTAGAGAAAATGGTTTTAAAATCAGATATAATAGAAGAATTTAAAAAGCGCGAACAGCGTGGGGGACAGCTATTAGTCGGGACATCAACAGTAATATTCAGATCCATCATTATAGAAAAATGATCAGTAAAAGAAACATCACATAAGTCAATATTATTCACTGAAATATCACGAGTAAGAACGAGATCAAGGGTGTGACCGAGAGAGTGGGTTGGCGTATTAATATGCTGTATGAAATCAAATGAGTTCAAAAGTGATAAAAAGTCATTGACCAAAGGTTTCGATTGACAACAAACGTGAATGTTGAAATCACCAACAATAAAAACTTTATCATGAGAGAGGGTGATATCAGCCAAGAGATCAGAGAATTCAGAGATGAAAGTATCATTAATTACAGGAGGTCTATAAACCACAGCAAACAGCAGAGAAGGGGAGCTGCACACTTCGAAAAGTTGAAGTTCAAAGCTGCTAAACAGACCCCTTGTAAGGCTCCGACACAAGAACATACTTTTAAAAATAGTGGCAATGCCCCCCCCCCCCACAACGAGTCAGGCGAGGAGAGTTTAAAAATGAATAACCTGGTGGAGTTATGTCAGTAAAACAAGAAGAGTCACCATTTAAAATCCAAGTCTCAGTGATGAAGAAGAAATCCAGATTATTTGAGGTAATAAAGTCTTGCAGAATAAAAGTTTTATTAGACACTGATCTCACATTCAAGAGAGCAGCCTTGATAGAGGTAGAAGAGCTTGTTGCAGGATGAGCACGGGTGAGTGTGCGAAGATTAGCAGTGTTTACTGCTCGATTGCAGGCCGAGGAAAAGTGATGCTGTCTTGAAATGGAGAAATTAAATCCGGTGTCCAGTGCCCATGAACCAGTGATGGAGTCCTGAGCGGGAGAAGATGGGTCATAGACGACTCACAGGCATCGGGAATCAAAGCTCTGGGACTTGACTCTGTGTTGTTTAACAGCAATTCCGGCTCTTTTCCCACGACGGCGGCAGGTGCGTTTGTGTCTCCAAGGGTCATTCAATTCACTGATACAGGTGAACATCGGCGTCCAGGTGAAGAAGTCAGGAGATGAATAAAACAAAGGTGGAGGTTCACAAAAAATCCAACCAGGAGATGAAAATTGAGAGGAAAGCAAGCCAGAAAATATGTTTAGTAAAGACTCACGATCATAGGACAGTGGCCGTTGGGATAAACTAAAATATAAAAACAAAGTTAAAACATAGACTAGAGAGACGAGCAGACGGCCAGCCACACCAGTCAGCGCCATCTTCTTTGTGAAGACCTAGTTTTCCTGCAACCGTAAAATAGGCTCCATTTTAAAGTGGTGTACATGCTTAAAAGAATAAACTTAATTCTACAAAATTTAACTACTTTTTTATTACCAACATTTACATTTACTTTCAATACTTAAGTACAGAAAATATGAGATACTTTAAGACTTTTACTCAAGTAGTATACTAACAGGAAAATTTAACTTTTACCAAAGTCATTGTCTGGTAAGATGCTTATACTTTTACTCAAGTGTGGATTTCAGGTACTTTATACAACACTGTTCCCTCGTGCATATCCTCTACCACTTTTACGTACTTCTCTGCCACTTCCGACTTCCTCATACAATACCACAATTCCCCTGTAAGCACCCTCTCATATGCCTTTTCCAAGTCCACAAAAACACAACGCAATTCCTTCTGGTCTTCTCCATACTTCTCCATCAACACCCTCAGAACAAATATTGCATCTCTAGTGCTCTTTCCTAGTTTGAAACCATACTGCTGCTCACTAATCATCACCTCCCTTCTTAACCTAGCTTCCACTACTCTTTCCCATAACGTCATGCTGTGGCTGATCAATTTTATCCCTTTGTAGTTATGAAAGGTCTGAACATCACCCTTATTCTTAAAAATCAGTATCAGTACATTTCTTCTGCAATCCTCAGGTATCCTCTCACTTTCCAAGATTGCATTAAACAATCTGGTTAAAAACTCCATTGCCATCTCTCCTAAACACTGCCATACTTCCACAGGTATGTTATCTGGACCAACAGCCTTCCCATTCTTCATTCTCTTCATAGCTCTCCTTACTTCCTCCTTGCTAATCTGTTGCACTTCCTGGTTCACAATCTCCACATCATCCAACATTCTCTCTCTCTCATTTTCTTCATTCCTCAACCTCTCAAAGTACTCTACATCTATTCAACACATTTTTCTCGCAAGTGAGTATGTTTCAATCATTATCCTTTATCACCCTAACCTGCTACTCATCTTTCCCAGCTCGGTCCCTCTGCCTAGTCAATCAGTGGAGGTGCTTTTCTCCCTCCTTAGTGTCCAACCTCTCATACAACTCATTATACACCTTTTCTTTAGCCTTTGCCCCCTCTCTTTTCAACTTATGCCTTATCTCCTTGTACTCCTATCTACTTTTTTCATCTCTTTTGATTATACCACGTCTTCTTCGCCAAACTCTTCCTCTGTATATTCTGCTGTACTTCCTCATTCCACCACCAGGTTTCCTTGTCCTCCTTCCTCTGCCTCAATGTCACACCAAGAACCCTTCAAGCTGTCTCCCTTACCACTTCTGCTGTAGTTGCCAAGCTATCTGGTAACCCTTCACTGCCACCCAGTGCCTGTCTTACCTGCTCTCTGAACTTCACCTTACAATCTTCCTTTTTCAACTTGCACCATTTGATCCTTGGCTCTGCCCTCACTCTCCTCCTCTTCTTGATCTCCAATGTAATCTTACAGATCACCATCCTATGCTGCCTAACTACGTTTTTCCCTGCTACCACTTTGCAGTCTCCAATCTCCTTCAAACTGACTCTCCTGCAGAGGATATAATCTACCTGTGTGCTTCTTCCTCCACTCTTGTATGTCACCGTGTGTTTCTCCATCTTCTTAAAATACAGTGCATCCAGAAAGTATTCACAGCGCATCACTTTTTCCACATTTTGTTATGTCACAGCCTTATTCCAAAATGGATTAAATTCATTTTTTTCCTCAGAATTCTACACACAACACCCCCTAATGACAACGTGAAAAAAGTTTACTTGAGGTTTTTGCAAATTTATTAAAAATGAAAAAACTGAGAAATCACATGTACATAAGTATTCACAGCCTTTGCTCAATGCTTTGTCGATGCACCTTTGGCAGCAATTACAGCCTCAAGTCTTTTTGAATATGATGCCACAAGCTTGGCACACCTATCCTTGGCCAGTTTCACCCATTTCTCTTTGCAGCACCTCTCAAGCTCCATCAGGTTGGATGGGAAACGTCGGTGCACAGCCATTTTAAGATCACTCCAGAGATGTTCAATTGGATTCAAGTCTGGGCTCTGGCTGGGCCACTCAAGGACATTCACAGAGTTGTCCTGAAGCCACTCCTTTGATATCTTGGCTGTGTGCTTAGGGCCGTTGTCCTGCTGAAAGATGAACCGTCGCCCCAGTCTAAGGTCAAGAGCGCTCTGGAGCATGTTTTCATCCAGGATGTCTCTGTACATTGCTGCAGTCATCTTTCCCTTTATCCTGACTAGTCTCCCAGTCCCTGCTGCTGAAAAACATCCTCACAGCATGATGCTGCCACCACCATGCTTCACTGTAGGGACGGTATTGGCCTGGTGATGAGCGGTGCCTGGTTTCCTCCAAATGTGACGCCTGGCATTCACACCAAAGAGTTCAATCTTTGTCTCATCAGACCAGAGAAGTTTCTTTCTCATGGTCTGAGAGTCCTTCAGGTGCCTTTTGGCAAACTCCAGGCGGGCTGCCATGTGCCTTTTACTAAGGAGTGGCTTCCATCTGGCCACTCTACCATACAGGCCTGATTGGTGGATTGCTGCAGAGATTGTTGTCCTTCTGGAAGGTTCTCCTCTCTCCACAGAGGACCCCTGGAGCTCTGACAGAGTGTCCATTGGGTTCTTGGTCACCTCCCTGACTAAGGCCCTTCTCCCCCGATCGCTCAGTTTAGATGGCCAGCCAGCTCTAGGAAGAGTCCTGGTGGTTTCGAACTTCTTCCACTTACGGATGATTTAGGCCACTCTGCTCATTGGGACCTTCAAAGCAGCAGAAATTTTTCTGTAACCTTCCCCAGATTTGTGCCTCGAGACAATCCTGTCATGGAGGTCTACAGACAATTCCTTTGACTTCATGCTTGGTTTGTGCTCTGACATGAACTGTCAACTGTGGGACCTTATATAGACAGGTGTGTGCCTTTCCAAATCATGTCCAATCAACTGAATTTACCACAGGTGGACTCCAGTTAAGCTGCAGAAACATCTCAAGGATGATCAGGGGAAACAGGATGCACCTGAGCTCAATTTTGAGCTTCATGGCAAAGGCTGTGAATACTTATGTACATGTGCTTTCTCAATTTTTTTATTTTTAATAAATTTGCAAAAATCTCAAGTAAACTTTTTTCACGTTGTCATTATGGGGTGTTGTGTGTAGAATTCTGAGGAAAAAATGAATTTAATCCATTTTGGAATAAGGCTGTAACATAACAAAATGTGGAAAAAGTGATGTGCTGTGAAAACTTTCCGGATGCACTGTACATATTTACCACAGCCATGCCCTTCCTTTCTGCAAAATCCACTGTCATCTGACCTTCTGCATTTCTCTCCTTGACAACATACCTACCCATCATTTCCTTATTCCCCCTGTTCCCTTCACCAACGTGTCCATTGAAATCTGCTCCAATCTCTCTCCTTTGGGTACACTCTCCATCACTTTATCCAACTCACTCCAGAAACTTTCTTATCCATCGGACACCCAACGTCCTGGGCATATTCACTTTGAACATTCATTATCATACCTTCAGTTTCCAGCTTCATAATCAACACTCTGTCTGACACTCTTTTCACTTCCAAAACTTTCTTGAAATAATGTTAATTCAGGATAATTACCCATTTATCCTCCCATCCATACCATGGTAGAAACTTTGAACCCACCTCCAATACCCCTGGCCTTACTTCCCTTCCATCTGGTCTCTTGCATGCACAATATATCAGCCTTCCTTCTCTTCATCATATTGGCTAACTGTTTCTCTTTACCAGTCATACTGCCAACATTCAAAGTTCCTACCCTCACTTTCACTCACCTATCTTTCCTCCTCTCCTCTTGCCTCCTGACATGCCTTCCCTCTCTTCTTCTTCTTTGATCAGCAGTAGCCCAATTTCCCCCAGTCACCCTGTTGGTTAACAGTACTGGTGGCAGCCATTGTTAACCCGGGTCTCAACCTATCTGGCATGCAAATCTGTATCGTTGACCACATATTGATCTGGCAAAATTTTACACAGGATACCCTTCCTGATGTAACCCTCCCCATTTATCTGGGTTTGGGACCAACACGAAGAAACACACTGATTTGTTCATCCCCCATGGCTGGGTTTCTGTCTGTACTGCTTCTAAGGCAGACAAATAATGGCAGTGTTCTTGCTTAATTTATAATTGTGATTAACAGTCCCCTGGTATAGTGGCATTCCTCGCATTAAGGCTGTGTTGACTCTTGTTCATTTCCCTACATTATTTCTATATCTACATAGTGAAGAGAAAGTGCAGAATGCAAAAAAAATATCAGTCATATTCTATAGCTCCTGTTCATATGACTACAGAGTAGCACAGCACATTTTTAAAATAGGCACATTTTATGTGTGTCTGCACATGGAAGGGGCCCACTAAATTCAATATGGCATATAGTGTTTTTTCAGCTATAAAACACAAAACATAGGAAGCCTGCCCTTTGCCATATGTTAGCAACCACTGGCATATACTACATCACATGCAGAGCTGCCTTGAGTATTAGTGTATCTATTTTAAATTAGATTATAAAGTTAGTGGACGCTCTTCATTACTTCTTCCATCTTAAATGGGTGATTACATTCTCCCAATAAAATTTCCTTTTTAGACTTCAAAAAGTTGTTTTCTTTCAAAGTAAAATGTCAATAATTTAATTCTTCTTAGTTTTTTTTTACCTCAAGTACATGCTTCTAGGCGCCTGAGCTATCTGCTGAGACTACAACTCTCTCCTGTGAGTTCTGTCCTTAAATGAGAGAACAAGGTAGCTGACTTTTATAAGCCAACAGTGGAAAAATAATTTAGGCGACCAGATGTGGTGAAATTTATGTGCACATTCTCCACTAATATTACAGATGTATTTCCATGGGCAGGAAAACTGCCTGGATGCAGAGAAGTGACACAAAGTGCCACTGCAAGATATAGAGAAACACAATAGAGGAGAGTTAGTAATTGTATATAATTGTATTAATTATATTTTTGTACCTATGACTAACAAACTGAGATGCAATATACGCAGCTAATCAGCACCTCTAATAGATTAAAGTAGTCAGTGAAGGGGCATTTCTTATATAAGCAGCCAAATCATTCTTCAGCTTTTTGGCCCTGTAATTAAAAGTTCCACCTTCCAATATTGTTTTACTAAACCTTGGAGTTTTTATAAAGCCTGCCTCTTTAGATTTTAAACTCTGGTTTGTAATTAATATTAAGTTTAGACAGGTAAGTAGGGCTTGGCTATTTAAGGCTTTAGATGTAGAAAGAGGATTTTGATATCAGCCCTAAGCTTAATTGGAAGCAAGTACTGTATAAAGACATAAGAACAGGGGTTATGTGGTTGTACTCTGTAATTCTTGTAATGATTCTTGCAGTATCATTTTGAATTAACTGAAAGCTGCAAAAAGAACATCCTGTGACTAACACATCACAGTAGTCAATCCTACTAGAAATAAGGATTGTGGTGATGCAAGTTAGGGGTCAGGGGCAGTGTACAACTTTTTATTTAAAACAGTGCGTCTCAGGCTTTGTGGATGTGTGCTTTTGGGCAGCCGTGGGGTTTTTGGTGTGGAGGTGAGCTGATTGTGTGATTAGCTCAGCTGTTCTGTACTCCACAGGTTTTTAATTAAATGCCGCACCCACAGAGGTAAAAAGGGAGCTTGAAAGAGGGAAGGAGAGGGATTTGTGAAAGAATAAGAGAGCAGGACGTTAAAATAAAAAGGAAAGCAAAAAGTAGAGTCAGGATTCAGGTGGAACTGGTGCTACAAAATGGAGGCAAGCTGTCAAGAACAATACCTTGGGTGAAGTGAGCTGATGGTGCTGATGGGAGTGAGGTTGCTCTTGCTGAGCACACAAGGAGCAGGAGCGACCAACCTCTCCTGGAAGCCGCATAGGTACCAAGAGATTGTGGTGGGAGAAGAGAGCATGTTTCACAGGGTTTCCACTGAACACTGAGGGATGGCAGTGGGGACACAAGACACATAAAAAGGTTGACTGTGCTTGGCAAAGTGTGTCTCTGCCTGCTGAGCAGACTATAAGAGTAAGCAGTACGGGTGTTGGATAAGAAGGAGGCACGGAAACTGTTGATGGGTTTTAAAGGGACAGATCCTGACTGTTATTAACCTTAGATTTTAACTTGTTTTTGAATTTATTTATTTATTTATTTATGGCATTTTAACCTCCCACTGGGCCCTGATTTGTGTTGAGAATGATTTATTGATTTATGTATTAGAAGATATTGCACTGCTCTTTATTTTAAACACTTTGATTGAAAATAAAAAGCACAGCACACTGTTTTGCACCTTTCTCTAGTTGTTTTGTATCTTCATTGCCCAGTCAATCCTTGGTTTATGAATATCGATATCCTGGGTTCAAGGATAAATAGTCTACTGTGGCTAACTATGGGCAACCCGGGCATCAAAGTGTATGAATTAATTTCCCTGTATCGTCCGTATTTAGAAACCTTTTTTAATTATCCAGTATTTTTAAGTTGAAATAGCAGGTTTTAGATAGATTTGTAATGTAATTTTAAAGATATACTACTGTCAAAGGTAACACATTAAGATGCATGTTTATTCAATAAAACATAATAGTTAGTCCAGCTGTGACAGCATATTGTTTCAGTCTTGCATCATTCCCCCAAATAACTAATACTCATCCATCCACTCTTTTAATATCCTGACACAATTAATTTAGGACTATCAGAGAAACATCATTTGGTATAAAAGAAAGGTATTGCCGAGGATCATCTGAATACAAATGAAAATGAATGTTAAGTTTATATATGATAGTTCCTAAAGGAAGCATTTTAAATGAACAGTAATGGACCTAGAACTGAGCCTTGAACAATACTGTTTGTAACTTGTAAATATAATAACAGGGTACTGCTAGCACATTTCTATACTAAAATTGAATTGATGAATATGAAACAAACTATGCAAGGACTGTGTCAGAGAGCCCAAAATAGTTTTCCAGTTTATGCAGCAGAACAGAGTGGTCAATGATGTGAAAGGCTGCTCTTAAATCTAACAATATAATTACTATTGACTTTGCTTCATCAGAGGGTGTGATTTACAACACTGTTTACATCTGTTTATGTGACCAATTCAGAGGGCAGACTAGAATTTGTCAAATATATTGTGATGTATAAAGTGAGACTAAAGGTGTATGACAGCTACTTTTTCAATAATTTTAGAAAGAACGGATATATTTTAAATAGGTCTATAATTGTTAAGCATATGTTGGTCTAGCTCTGTTTTTGTTTCAGTAAGGTTTTCATTTCTGACACTTTTAGTGCATTAGGTGTCAGTTGGTAATGAGCTATTGATAATGCTAAGATAATGCCAGAGCAGCCATTAAGCTTTTCACTACTTTTGTTGGGACTGGATCTAAGGATCAGGTAACAGACTTAGTTTTAGAAATTAAAGTTGTGACTTCCTCTTTTGTAAGCAAGTGTTCAACACAGCAGTATTTAGTTTCTGATGTGTCTGGCATCTTATATTGTCAATTTTAGCATTAAACAAATCTTTGAAATTCTTTGTCTCTTTAACTACCATTTATTTGAGATGGTAGGAATTTTTGAAGTTGAAGTTGTTTCTTCATAGTCATAGTATATGTTAATTTGCAATATGAAATCGTTTCTAAAAGGAAGGATTTTTAAAATAAATTTAACAAAATACCTAGCCTGTTTTGCATTTTAAAATGGAAGTGAATAGGCCAGGATCAAAACATGAAACAAAAAGCCTTAAAACTTCTCAAATACGTGCACCTAGAAGTAGCAAAGGCTTCAATTAAGAAAACATGCATTCTGCATTTCTGAGGCATTCTTGTGAGATAAAATAATTTTAATAATTTTATAATTTTTAATTTAATAATAATTTTTTGCATTTATATAGCGCTTTTCTCACTACTCAAAGCGCTTAGCAATTGCAGGTTAAGGGCCTTGCTTAAGGGCCCAACAGAGCAGAGTCCCTTTTGGCATTTACGGGATTCGAACCGGCAACCTTCCGATTGCCAGTGCAGATCCCTAGCCTCAGAGCCACCACTCCGCCTGTAAACTGTAAGTAATACATTTTTCTTGGGTTCCTGGTACTATTTTCCTGAGGTAAGGATACATTTCCTATTCACTGTTGGTTCACAGCAGCCATCATGGGTAGAGTTCTGGCATTTTCCAAAGGTGTACCGCCATTTTTTCAAATTTCCTTAACTGTAGGCTGTGTATTATCACACATTTGTCTCTGCTGTTCTGTTTCTGCAACATTTCTATTGTGCCATGGCTTATAACAAATGATGTCCTGCACAAAAAAGTGTTACAGTTGTCCTGAAATCATTGGATTTGAATCCGCATCTGCTTTGATTCAATGTGCATATTCAAGTTGTTTTATTTTTTTATGTTTTGTGTACACAAAACATTTTTTATGGGCAATGGTATCACATATACTGAATCACATACAGACACAGTGTTTTAGTGATAGATGCAGACAATTAAACCTGTTTAGCTTCGAGCCCAGAAGTCTGCGTTGGGTCCTAATACAGGTTTTCAAAATTCTCAATGGCGCTGATAGAGTAGATCCAGCAGATCTAGATTCAGTTTAATAGTAAATCACATTCTCAAGGATACCAGTAGAAATTAAGAAGAAGTACATTCAGGACTAAAGTCAGAAAGCACTTTTATACGACAAGAGGTGTGGAAATCGAGTGTGGAAATGTAGCTGAAAGAGAAAATTTGACAATCTTTAAGAAGTACCTGGATGAGATATTGGGACAGCTTAGCTATTAACTAAAAAAAACAAGCTTGATAACTGAATGGTCTTCTTTCATTTGTCAGATTTCTTGTGTTGTATTGATTGATATCAATCTTATCAGTTCATTAATTATCCATGTTGCCTTTGGCAATACCAATAATTTATACACAAAAAAAACTTTAACAAGACACATACACAGGGATGGCAAATTATTATAGTGTGTGAGGAATAGTGTTGATCAGCAAAATTTGTCAAAACGATTTTTGCAGCGAATATGCTGTATTCACTGGTGACCTTGTTTGCTGAATATTTTCTTGATAATTCACCCTGTGATCAGCTTAGACAAACATTTTTTCCCCCACACCCCATAATGCTTTGTGAGGCCAGTGTGATGCCACAGAGCTGCAGTAGCCATGCACTGAACTGTCATGCATGCATGCTGTACGCTCATTGTGGAGCTGCTTCTGGCATGTGTGATGTTACCACCATTTCAGTACTCTAGCCTTCTACCCTGTGTTTAAAATAAAAAAAACTTTCATTATTTTCGTTGTGATGGATACATTAGTTGATCATAATGAGAATATTATGAGTACTGCCACAGAACCACATGGCTATTTATGCAGGCAAATTAGTCATGTGCCCAGTTGCAATCTCAAAACAATCCTTAAAGGAGCCCTCTCCGCCCCCTCCCCAGAAATAAAACACATGCGACCTTGTGAAATAATAATAATAACAAAAGTTTTATTACTGTGAGCAGGATGTTGCTACCGTCTTCATGCAAAAAGTGCACAGCATCTGCATAGAAATCAGAAACAAAAAATGTCATTCTAGCAGCGCCTGGTTCTGAGACTTCAAACAATGGAAACAAGCCTCCGTTTTGTTGCATGGCTAATGTGTTGTCCAAGATTGGAACTTAGTGAACATAATGATGAGTAATACATATTTATATATACATTTTTTTTACATATTGCTGTTTTGTGGCCATTTGTTGTTTTGTGGTTTTCATTTTGTTTGCATTTTTTTGTTGTTTGAGGTACAGTGGTACAGTGGTTAACCTTGCTGCCTCATAGGTCAGATCACATTTTTGGCCACAACAATCATTCCAACAGAGCTGGCAGACATTCCCTAGCCTTCTTGGACAATTAAAACACCATTACACCATTAGAAGCCACTCAAAACTGATTCAGTTCATCCTTCCCCATCGACTTCAATGCATTCTACAGAGTTCTGTGAAGTTTGCAAACATTTACGTACTTTTGCCAAATTCACAGCGAAACGAAATCTATAGGTTTGGTCATCACTAGGGAGGATTTTAACTTCTGCCCATTCAAGGATCTCTGTGGAACCTGCCAGCCAGGATGCCAGATATATAAAGAGTATACAATTTATGAACAAAGTTCAGAAATCAGCAAAAGTGTACATTAAATGCTTTCAATTTCTCTGTTGTAGTTCAGACATGGTGATAGACTATTTTTCAATAAATAACCCAAAAACACTTGCTGCAGTAAGCCAAATAATACAATTTAGTCATAATATAAGTACAGTAGAAGATAGATATATACAAGTATACATTTTTACCGACATGATAGATGGAATGGCACCCCAACTGGGATGAAGAATGGTCTCATACCTGACCTTAAGGCAATTGGAGAAGTACAGTTTGGATGGAGGTGCAACCTGGCTAGGATGGTTCCAGGTTTTAATCCGAGTCGGGAAGAAAAACAAGAGACAGACCAATGAATATGGGAAATCTGTATACCAGGAACATTTCTTTTCCCAGTACCACAGGTTACAGGGCTCCTCTGGCATGGTCCCAGTTTAAACTCCCGCAAAGTTGCATGGGACTCATACCTTGAAAGAGCAGCCTTGTTAGGGCCCTTAGATGCCGCCAGAGGGTGCTGGCAGTTGAAGACTTCCCTGTTTTATGGAGCTTCTGTCTGACCCAGAAGTGCTTCCATCATTTTGATGGCACCAGAAGTATTCTTGCTTCCAGCATAAATGAAGCCATCTCACCTCAGTCGAGGAGTTGGTAGACAAGGTGTTCCTGGGAGGAGTGGAGGAAAAGAAAAGGAAACCGAATTGTGAATTTGAACCCGTAGAATAGAACCTTTAATAAAAAGGTATTTTAAACCTGGGACTGGTGCATTTCTGTCTGGAGTCTGGGGCTCTGTGGTGCTCCCTATTGGTCACAATATATACAGTCATATGAAAAACTTTGGGAACCCCTCTTAATTCTTTGGATTTTTGTTTATCATTGGCTGAGCTTTCAAAGTAGCAACTTCCTTTTAATATATGACATGCCTTATGGAAACAGTAGTATTTCAGCAGTGACATTAAATTTATTGGATTAACAGAAAATATGCATCATAACAAAATTAGACACCCCAACGGAGATATTACATAAATACTTAGTTGAGCCTCCTTTTGCAAATATAACAGCCTCTAGGCGCCTTCTATAGCCTTTGATGAGTGTCTGGATTCTGGATGGAGGTATTTTTGACCATACAAAAAATCTTCCATACAAAATCTCTTCAGTTCAGTTAAATTTGATGGCTGCCGAGCATGGACAGCCTGCTTCAAATCTTCCTATAGATTTTCAATGATATTCATGTCAGGGGACTGTGATGGCCATTTCAGAACATTGTACTTTTCCCCCTGCATGAATGCCTTTGTAGATTTCAAACTGTGTTTTGGGTCATTGTCTTGTTGGAATATCCGACCCCTGCGTAACTTCAACTTTGTGACTGATGCATGAACATTAGCCTGAAGAATTTGTGATATTGGGTTGAATTCAACCGACCCTCGACTTTAACAAGGGCCCCACTCCCTGAACTAGCCATACAGCCCCACAGCATGATGGAACCTCCACCAAATTTGACAGTAGGTAGCAGGTGTTTATCTTGGAATGCGGTGTTCTTCTTCAGCCATGCAAAGCGCTTTTTGTTATGACCAAATAACTCAATTTTTGTCTCATCAGTCCAAAGCACTTTGTTCCAAAATGAATCTGGCTTGTCTAAATGAGCATTTGCATACAACAAGCGACTCTGTTTGTTGTGTGAGTGCAGAAAGGGCTTCTTTCTCATCACCCTGCCATACAGATGTTATTTGTGCAAATTGCTCTGAATTGTAGAATAATGTACAGATACACCATCTGCAGCAAGATGTTCTTGCAGGTCTTTGGAGGTGATCTGTGGGTTGTCTGTAACCATTCTCACAATCCTGCACATATGCCGCTCCTGTATTTTTCTTGGCCTACCAGACCTGGGTTTAACAGCAACTGTGCCTGTGGCCTTCCATTTCCTGATTCCATTCCTTACAGTTGAAACTGACAGTTTAAACCTCTGAGGTAGCTTTTTGTAGCCTTCCCCTAAACCATGATACTGAACAATCTTTGTTTTCAGATCTTTTGAGAGTTACTTTGAGGATCCCATGCTGTCACTCTTCAGAGGAGAGTCAAAAGGAAGCACAACTTGCAATTGAACACCTTAAATACCTTTTCTCATGATTGGACACACCTGTCTATGAAGTTCAAGGCTTAACGAGCTAATCCAACCAATTTGGTGTTGCCAGTAATCAGTATTGAGCAGTTACATGCATTCAAATCAGCAAAATTACAAGGGGACCCAAATTTTTGCACAGCCAGTTTTTCACATTTGATTTAATTTCATACAACTAAATACTGCTTCACTAAAAATCTTTGTTCAGAAAACACCCCAGTACTCAGATGTTCCTAGGAAATGAAAGACATACCACTGTTATCTTTTTTGTTGAAAGTAGAGTTATACTCTAATTATTATGCAGGTGAGAGGGGTTCCCAAACTTTTTCATATCACTGTATGTATGTGTGTATATATATATATATATATATATATATATATATATATATATATATAAGCCAAGGACTTGTATTCCAGGCATAGCAAAATGGGTAATATCCAGTTTGTCTGAAGGTACATGTTGTTGAAGCAAGTTTAATTGTAATTTGTGAACATAACAATAAATCTGAAATGGACTGATTACACTACATTGTATTTTTTATAAAGGCCTTAGATTTTTGAAACAGCCAAAGTACTCTGCATGTCAATACTAAGTTAATGTTGCCGATCAACACTCAGCATTTATGCACTTTCTGTGGCATGTTGTGTGTACACAAAATTAAAAAGATACTGAGACAATAAAAAGGCATTGTGATGGAAAGCATCACCCGGCTAACATTTCTTCCCTGTGGTATTAAATAAGTAAGATAACCCACCTGTTATCTGCAGTTGTTCCAATCTGCCATTTAGAGCAACTGATGTTTTGAATGCCATGAAAGTGATGTCTAGTTCTCCTACAGTATTTACAAAAATTTATGTTTTCTGTTTTTTAGTATGGTTTTGTAATGTGTGCCATCTTAGTTACCATTATCATCTGATATCCCAGGATTATGCAACACATTGCTATTTGTTTTGCTAGATATACTCTTAATATTAATTTTTCAATAATGTCTAGTATTATTTACAAAGTGATAATAGTTCTGGTCTTATAAATTATTTTAATTTTTCAGTCATGTCAATCATCACACATTTTATTCATATTCATATACCTATGTTCATTATTAGGCATTTAAGCTCTGTTTTAGCTATTTTTTTTCTGTCTTTGCTTCAGTGTTGTGGTTCATCTGTCAGTGACATGGCTTAATCTTAAGGTTGGGCTATTTTGCAGGTTATGCACCAATCACAACAGCAAGGGGCACTTTTGAGACCACCCCAAGTCACTTTGGCACAAACACCAATGGTAACTCTTAGGCCACCCCAGAATCGGATTGTTTTGAGCACTCCTCAAGTTCATCTAAAACAGCTTTCAACAGGTAAGTACAAGATAAACCAATGGTCCACTAGTATTTGAACATGTCTACTAGGAATGTGTATAGTTAACCTAAGAATAACTAGAAGCATATTTATTTTAGAGTATATATAAGAAAGACGAAGGAACCACAAATCCAGAAATTAGTCCTCATTTGATAGACTAAGATTTACTAAATCACTTTTTCTCAAAAATTTAAGAGCAACACCAGTTTGAAATAAAAGGCACAGTATGTTACATAAACACTAAGCGTGAATGCCTTTTTGTAGTACCAGATACATGTATTTTGATGAATAATTTTAATTCTTATCATAGAGGGAATCAGTCCACTGGTAGATAGAGTCTTAAAATGGTGTAGACCCAGTCTATTCAAATGGCTGCCCGTGGGCCCAGAAGCAACCTCCGAGTGGCCCAGCCTGTGGTCAGAAATGCAGAGAAATAATGAGAAAAACACATTTCGCAAGCCTTCAGAAATTCCTACATAAATTCCTAAAGTAGTACAGACCACGAATGCAACAGTCTGTGTAGCCTAGCAAAATTCAATCCACTATTCAGCATGTTGTTGTGTATCTAGAAGTGGTGGTAGTAGTCTATGATACTGTGATGACCAGTCGAATAAGACACACAGGAGCTGCTGCTCCGGAAATCTTCAGAATGCTGACTACCTTTTTATTTTGTGTGACATGCTATAAACTGTGCCATACCACTCCTTGTCGGGGTCATGAGGACACTACCAAAGCAAAAAACAAAAAAGAAAAAAAGAGCTCTTACTGCTCTTTTACCATTCGCTCCTCTCTCACCCTGATCCTATCACTCAGTTGTCCCTAGGGAGGTGCCCTGAGCCCACACAAAGTACATTCCCCCAAGACACCACCCCCCATAGCCCATGCAGTAGCGTGACGCATCTCAGTAACAGAATAATGTGGGATGTGTAATAAAGCCATGCCTAATTACATGTTCTCTCATTGTGCAGTAGATGTTGTGTTAATGTGTGTTAGTTACTGTTATCACTTGTTTTGGGTTTGTGCACTGGTAGCGTTGATAATTCTTTTTTATTCTCTTAAGTGCACTATGTGATTTGACTAGGTCATGCAGTGGCACAATAGTATCACTGCTGCCTCGCATTAAGAGATTTTGAATTCGCGTCCTGGGACCTCCCTGCATGGAGCACAAAGTGCTTTGAGTAGTGAGAAAAGCGGCCACCTAACCGCATGTATTTGGACTGTGTGGGAGGAAACCGGAGCGCCCATTATTATTATTATTAAAATATTTATTTTATTTCAAAAGGGAAACAAATGGTATTGCTAATACTGTGCAGTATATTGTTTTTATGCACTCTGAGATGTGCCGAGATCAGATATGACTAAAATGTTTATTTTTTTATTTCAAACGTAGAAACAATATTGCTACTAACTCAGATTCTGCTCTGTTGTAGTTTTTATATTGTTTTTTTATGCACTTTTTGGTGTGCCTCTGTCAGATGTTGCCAAATTTAAAAGAGAAACAATGAATAAATATTACTTGTTTTTCAATACATTTATTTGTGATGGTTTAAAATTTGTCATTACATGCTGCTTACTGACCACTGAAAATGTCTGGCCCAGCTAAATTTCTTGTTTGAAAATCTGGCCCAACTTGATTTGCAATTGAATAGTCCTGGTGAAGACTGTTAAAGACATTATTTAAGATTGCTTGTATGAGTGGAATAGCACAGAAATAAAACTAAAGCTAAGTTTTTCTGTTAAGTACTGGAGTTTCCAGAAAGTGTACCTTTCAACAATAGGTCTGTAGAGATATCTTTTTGCCTATCTACAAAGCAGATGACATTGATCAAAAATGAGACTAAGAGCTATTGCTATGCTACATTACATACTGTTTTCAGTAAGGGGAGATTTCAAAAGGGAAATAAGCATGATCACATGTAATTCTTCAGAGGTGATTGTATTCTACTCATTTTATACTTGTTTGATTTTTATGTGAAATTAAAAATCTATCTATCTATCTATCTATCTATCTATCTATCTATCTATCTATCTATCTATCTATCTATCTAAATACACAAATGACAAGCCATTCTTGCAGTACAGTGATAAAATATAAGAATGTTCAATGCATTTTCCTGTACTTTACAGTCACGATCTTTATTTTCATGTTACATGGACAGTTACACATTCCAACATATACTCTTATAATTTTTCATACACAGCTGCAGCATTTCTGGGTCAGAGATAGTACACTACTTCTATTGCTGTTGTAAAAACTGTCTCATGAAAGTGAGCCCTGTGAGTGGGAGTGTGTGAGAATAAATCTCAGTGAGGCTTCTGCTGTAGAGCCTCAATAGAAGAAAGTATTTGATTAATCTTCATATAGCATATTTAGATACCCAAAAGATTTATTGATAATAGCCATACCTAATACATATGTATATTTTGTAATTCCTAGAGACATAAACATTGCTTATTTTATTGTAAATTAATTTACTTAAATTAAGATTTTTGCCTATTGATTATTATGTGCTTAGGTTATTACCAGTCATCTAAAGTGAAATCATAAATCCTAATTATTATGGTCTGAAAGTGTAGCTAGTACTGGCAGTTGATGATAGTGGCATTTTCGAATATTTCCACAATATCCTTTTTCCTTTCTAAGCTGTTCCCATTCTCTCCTTGCCATTGCAGTCCCTGTATTAAAACAAACAGTATTACCAGGTGGCAAAGCTTCTCCTGTAAGCTCAGTCCAGGCTGCAGCTGCTCAGAAGAACAAACTGAAAGACACTGGAGGAGGATCATTCCGGTGAGATTTTGTCTTAAATTTAGGAGGCAAGAGGTGTTGGTCAGCACTTTTCTTATAATAGGCTGTATCACTAACTTAATTTTAGGCAGTTAAGAAATATAAATGCTACCAGCAAATTTTGTTATGTATATTTCCGAGGACTTAAAGAATCAAGCTTTTCTGACTTGTATTCTTGGTAAATGTATCATTTTTAATTTCAGCAAATATTGTGTAAACAGTAAAAATTGATTAAACTGGAAATGACTAATGAACATTATATCTATAAATGCAATTCATATTAGGTGTTTTTACTTTCCCTTCACACAAATTAATTATTTTCTCTAAAATTTAAACTGCCCTCTACTTGTTTTTAAGGTATCAAATATACAGTACTGCATATAATAAGTGATTCTAACTTCATACAGTGGCACATTACTTTATGGTGCATTTGGTTTAAACACAGAAAAGAATGTGTCATTGCATGAGAAACCTTCAGAATTTGTTGAGGTCAAAAGTTCGATCCTATAGCAATCAGTGCTGGTGTAATTTTTTCATTTCTTTAATAATTAAGATAGAAACGTAATTTACAGATGACACTATATTAAGTGGATTAAAAGTTACTCTACAGTCAAGAATCCCTACTGAAGAGCTTGGGAGAGAATCTAGTATGGACATATATGTATCAAATGAAGCTTAAAGTAAATATACATATGAAGTAGTATTTGTTATAAGTACACAATGGAGTGGTCTGGAGCTAGAAAGCATAGGTGCAGCAACAAGTGCCAGCCCCTTCAACTTGTTTGTACTTAAGAAACAGTTTGTAAAAAAGTGCTAATAGGCACAGGCAATTAGGGGTATATCTGACAAAAATGGTAGGAATTGTTAATTTGCACAATGTTTTATGAATACTTACAGCAAGTTGCAAGTTAAAAGTAGCACATAGAAGAACTTCAAGCCATGACATGATATTCGGTAACATTGGATGAAATGCTGTTATGTCCCTCTTGCTATGTTCAATGCAAAAACCTCTGGAATCTGACTGCGATATTCTCACAGCTAAGCTTGAAAACTATAATAATTTCAGTGGTGTGCTTCGTTATGTTGCTCTTTTCGTAAATTTTTTGATGTACGTTTCTGGCACATGATTGATATCTGCACCTCTGTGCATTATTTCAGTATATTTATTGTCTCTGATTCCAAGTATCTCTTGACTACTCTTTTAGCAGTTGGCTATTACATGGGTAAAGCACCTAACATTCAAAGCTGATGTTATCTAAATCCTTAGGTTGAGCTAAAACAGTTTGTCAAGAATTGTATAAAAAAACTATGCATATCCTTCTATGTTTTCTTTCGAACAGCAGCTTTAGCAATTTATCTCATGTACACATTCACATTTTCTCATTCCCTCTAACATCCCACACTTCTGATGCAGAAAAAGAAGTACTGCCACTCAAGAAGGTGGCTCTGGAATATTAAAATGCTGATATCTACGTTAACAAATTGTACATTCATGTAAAACCAGACTGTTTCTTTCTGATTGTCACAGTAAACCCATTTTTTCTAATAGAGTCATTATTAACATAAGCTCACTTTTCACATTTGACAGCAACAGTATGACCAATCGTAAACAGAACCATGTAGATATGATTTTAGTACAGTCTTGCTTCTTTTAGCAAAGTCTGAGGCACCCTTTCTCCTCAGAAATATTTCAACATTGATATGCATCATAATGCATGGATTGGTACAAAAAGGGCAGGTTTTACGAACATGCAAAACAGTTTCTTATAGTTTAAGTAAATCTCACTTGGGGCTATGTTACCTTTAATCCTTCCATTCATCCATCTATTTCCTGAATGCATTTTATCATTGATAAAGTTACAGACCCAGTTCAGATAATCATTTATATGCTTAATGCTTAAAATGTCTGTTACTGTGAATAGTTAAGTGAGCAGAAAATGAACTGATCACCAAAAGGCATAAAGTTAAAAATGACACATTTCTTTAATATTTTAAGCAAGATTACATCTTTATTTACTTCATTCACAAGTATAAAATACCAAAAAAATGAAAAGGGCATGAAGCAAAAGTTTGGGCACCCAACATGATCAGTACTTAGTAACACCCACTTTGGCAACTATCACAGCTTGTAAAAGCTTTTTGTAGACAGCTAAGAGTCTTTCAAATCTCACTTGTGGTATTTTCGCCTGTTCAACCTTAGGTATGACTATTCTTCAAGATTCTTGAGCCGCCTTGCATGCAGTGCTCTTTTGAGATCTATCCACTGATTTTCAATGTTGTTTAGGTCGGGGGACTATGAAGGCCATAGTAAAACCATCAGCTTGCGCCTCTTGAGGTATTCCATTGTAGACTTTGAGGTGTGTTTCAGATCATTATCTTGTTGTAAGACCTTTTCTATTTTTAACTTTAACTTTTTATGGTGTGATATTTGCTTCTAGAATTTGCTGGTATTTCTTTGAATCCATTCTACCTCTACCAATGACAAGTTCCCTGTGCCACTGTAACACAAGCGCAAAGCATGGTCAATCCAACCCCATGGTTAATAGATGGAAGGGTGTTCTTTTCAAGGAAGTCAACACCCTTTTTTTCTCCAAACATACCTTTGCTCATTGTGACCAAAAAGTTCTATTTTGACTTCATAAGTCCACAGGACTTGCTTCCAGATTGCTTGTTTAGATGTTAATTTGCAAACTTCAGGCTCTGAATTTTGTGGGTAGGATGCAGGAAAGGTTTTCTTCTGCTGGCTGTAACATGATGATCGTATGTGTTCAGGTGTTGCTACACAGTAGAACAGTGCCCCACCAATCCAGAGTTTGCTAAATGTTCCTGAAGGTCTTTTGTAGTCAAATGGCGGTTTTTAGTTTTTAGCAATTCAAAAACCAGTCTTCCAGAAAGCTTTCTTAATCTTCCAGACCTCAACTTGACCTCAACCATTCCTGTTAACTGACATTTCTTAATAACATTACAAACTGAGGAAATAGATACCTGAAAACACTTAGCTATCTTCTTGTAGCCGTCTCCTGCTTTGTGAACATTGATTATTTTATTTTTGAGAGTGCTAGGCAGCTGTTTAAAGGACCCCATGGCTGCTGATTGTTGGGACAAGGTGTGAGGAGTTTGAAAATTTATAGAGCTGTGCAATTTGCATCACCTGGGGTTTCCTAATAATGACTGTGAATAAACCAGAGCCCTAACGAGCTAATTAAGGGGTGTGAGAGCTTGGGAAAAGTTATCGGGGACCTCAGATACCTTGGGTTGCCCAAACTTGCATTGTGCTCCTTTTCTTTTTTCATTGTACAACTGTACAGAACAAAAACAATACACTAAATATTGCATAAAATGCTGAAAAGAAATGTGTCATCTTTAACTTTATGCCTTTTGGTGATCAGTTCATCGTCTGATCACTTAACTGTTCACAGTAAGACATTTTAAGCAAGAGTGCCAAAACTCTTGCATGCCACTGTATGATACTTTGACAAAAATGAAAACTAAATGAGGCAGATGCCTAGTTTATTTAACACTGGCACTCTTTACACAAGCACAGACCAAACTGACAATTCATTCTCTTTTATCCATGTTTTGTGTTTTCAGTTTTTTTGAGATAATTGACTGAATACCTTTTTTATGTGTGCATTCAGGGATGATGATGACATCAATGATGTTGCCTCCATGGCTGGGGTTAACTTGTCTGAGGAGAGTGCACGGATCTTGGCAACAAATTCTGACCTGGTGGGGACACTAATGAGATCTTGTAAAGATGAAGCATTTTTCTTCACACCTTCATTACACAGAAGAATAGCAGAAATAGGTATTTTTTAAATGTATTCAATTGTCTGTGTTCTTTGAAATTAATTAATTGTCATTTTCAGGTTTTAATTATCAGGTCTGAAAATATGCATTATATACTGTATGCAAAACTAATACTTTATATTTTGTTCTTTACTCATTAATTTGCACATTTTGGTTCAGTATGGGTAAATAATGCTAGTCAAAATGTTATGTCTATAATGTGTTGATTTTATCATATTATTCAGTACAAACAAAACTGCTTTGTTTAACATATTTCATCTTTAATGTATGCAGATTATTATGAAAGTGGTCATCAGAGAGCTGTGAAAGTTTCTCTCATATGTTAAAGTGACATTGTTTTATTATTTTGGTTTTGAGTTCTTATCCTATCAAGGTGTAACAACTCAGTGAACTTAGAACAGGGAAGGACATGGTTAGTAGCTCAGCTGAAGCAACAGGGCATACTCTATGGGTGGTGAGGAGAAGACTGTTTGATATCTGGGTCAGCCAAAATGTTAGTTTGGGGTTTTCTAATAATGGCAACATGTGTGCTTTGTGGTAGCCAAGACAGGTTTATTGTATCAAGTTTTTTTTGTCTATTTTTCCTCTTTTCTTTATACAGTTTGTACTTTCATAGTATTTTTCTCATTGCTGAAGTTGACTAAGTCACTAAGTCAGCAAAATACTAAAGGAACTATGGTCAAACTGAAGAATTGAGGAGTGGCAGGAGATTCAACTATTATAGAAGTTATATATACACAAGATAATTTTGAGAAAATCAGGAGAGTCATCATGATTATTTATTTGTGCAGTGTAAATTTACCAAGTATGTGATAAAGCGATTATGTTGCATTTTTTAAGCCATTGAATGATTACATATGTAAAATCAGACTTCTTTTGATGCCATTGAAAATTTGTACAATGGCTGTCAAATTAGACAATGATTAAGGTTTTAACACTCATATGTGCAAACAGGTTGTGGAACGAGCCTCGGACACAGACAGGTAGACATGGTAAATTCACCACCACACGTTTATTTACAGCTATATTTACAATAATAAGTGCCACACAACTCACAGACTCCCCCAAAGTCCAGGCCAACACCACACTATGCCTCTTCTTCAGGCTGCCTCCTTCTCTCTCCTCCAGACCTTGTCCTCTTCCACCCGACTCTAGCCCTGTATGAAGGGAGGCGGCCCCTTTTATTGTCCCCCGGATGTGCTCCAGGTGTGCTCCGGCAATCTTCCACCAACACGCCCCAGTGTGGCGGAAGTGCCGGCTGCATCCCCGGAAGCACTCCGGGTGTCCCTGCTCCTCTTCCCTCCAGCACTTCCTGGTGTGGCGGAAGTGCTGCGGTCCAGGGCTCTCCAGGCACTGGGGCGCCTCCTGGCGGTGACCATGGGCCCCTACAGGGTTGAGCTTCAAAGCTCTATACCCGTGGCCCCCACAGCAACCAGGGCGGTCGCCCCCTCGTGGTCTGGAAGAGGTGTGAGCCCTCCTCCAGTCCTCTTGGGCGTCCCGGCTGGGTACCACCCCCAGCCGCGTGCCACAAGATATATATATTTTCAAATATAGGTTAAACAATCTGGATAATCCATGTGCATTTGTATTGTGTGTAATATTTTTAGTTTTATTGTTATTGTCACAAGCCACCTGTGTTTTTAGGTGTCCTGCTTGTAGATGAGGACCAACCAAGACTGGGATAACGAAGGCTGAGTAAAAAATAAGGCAATTGGATGTTAAACGGCTCAAAATGTTTTAATACAACAGTTTTTAAAAAATAGTTATGGCACAGAAATATATACAGTCCCAAAAAGGTTAAATAAAGGAATAATAATCCACAAAATAATAGAAACAGTTAAACAGCACTAAGTCCAAAAGTGAGAAAAGCCAATATAAACAAAAATGCAGCTTTAAAGAAAACAAACTCAGTCCAGGTCAAAATCTGCCTTAAAATCAGTTATAAAAATATGTCTCTGATTCAGCATAGAACAAAATCAAAGCTCCCAAAAATCGAGGGCCTTCACTGGCTAAAAGGAGTAACTTAAACTCCTAGAAGGCAGCCAGCCAGTCACTGAGCCAATTAGCCCCTCGTTGTCTGCTGAATGCACAGCACATTCCTCCGCAACCACTGTCCCTTGAACATATTTTTTTTCTCCCTATCCTCTAGGCCAGGTTAAGTGACTTATACTGGACAGAGTCCAAAATCATTTAAAGGAAATATAATTTCCACAATGATTTAGGGCCAGTTTATACTTCACAGTCAGAATGCGTACGTGCACGCATCATGGATGTCACACGTTCCTAGCGTTCATTTGACGTGTCCTTTGAGCACATCCTCAGAAATTAATGTGACGCATGCGCAAATTGCAATACCAGGAAAAAGTCAGGGGGCGCAGTGTGATAAAGTCGGAACGTGACATCAGAGTCTCTGTATACTATCTGCACGTGGCAGACACTATGTTTATCGTATAGGATCGATGTGCATGCTTCGTTGTTTGATGAATGGTTCGATGTGGTGAAGCAAAATGCCGACATACAAATGCATTCATGGTGCTTTTACATCTTCCCCATTGTAAACGTCTCACATACCATCTTCTATGCCAGGGGTGTCGAACTCCAGGCCTGGAGGGCTGCAGTGGCTGCAGGTTTTCATTCTAACCATCTTCTTAATTAGTGACCAGTTTTTGCTGCTAATTACTTACTTTTAATTAGCTTGACTCAGGCCCCTTAGTTGTTTCTTTTTCCTTAATTAGCGGCCAAACAATAATGAGATACGAAACAAGCAGCCACATGACCAGCTCACCTGTGCCCATCACACAAAATCTGAAAATAGAGAAAGGTGGAGGTCTCAGTAAGGCTGATCTCTCAGGTTATCAAAACATCTTGATGGAGTTCCTAGAAAAAAACATAAAATCATCAGTTTTGGAAATGTCTGCTGTGGCAGAATGAATAATTAAATAACGGGTTTAATTAATAGCAAGCATTGGCTTCTCATTAAGAAACTGGTTGGAGTTTGAAGCCCCAGATTAAGCTGGTTATCTGTTGGCTCGTTTCACATCTCATTTCTGTTTGGCTCTCATTTAAAGAGGAAACGAATTAATTCAGAGGACTGAGTCCTTAAAAACAGGGCTATTAAAATGAAGGAAAAAAAGTGAATTAGCAGTGAAAACTGGTCACTGATGAGCAAAAGGGTTAGAATGAAAACCTGTAGCCACTGCGGCCCACCAGGCCTGGGGCCTCATGTATAAACGGTGCGTATGCACAGAAATGTTGCGTACGAACGTTTCCATGCTCAAATCGCGATGTATAAAACCTAAACTTGGCGTAAAGCCACTCACATTTCCACGGTAACTCATACCTTGGCGTACGCAATTTCTCCGCTCGGTTTTGCAGACTGGCGGCACCCAGCGTCAAAGCAGTGCTACTGATCCTGTGTGCTCATCCTTTCTTTCTTAGCTCCACATTCCTGACGTAGCTTTATAAATACACTGAAATTAACTGCATATTGTTTATTAGTGTAATGCATCTGATTGTAATTTACCTGTAGCAATATAATGGTCCAGGGAATAGCCATAGTATTCCAAATACCATAACTGCTTTAGCGTTGTTATCGCTCACTGCATCTTGTTCTTCTTTTTGCTGCTCCCGTTAAGGGTTGCCACAGCAGATCATCTTTTTCCATATTACTCTCACTGCACCACTCAGAGTATTTATATCACTGTATCTGAGTGTGAATCACAGCAGCAGCTGATCGGAAAGAGAATTATCGGTATACAGTTTCAAGTACACACTACCTCAACCACGGCAAAAAGCGTCAAAGCCTTTCCTGTACGGACCTCGCATTTCAGAAACAGTTTCATCCCAAGAACTATAAACACACCCAATCAGTCCATCAAGTGCTCCTTGTAGAACTGTTTGTACTTATAAGTACAATCACCTCACTGTAAACTTACACTACAGTTATAATATTGCACAACCTGCGCTACTTTATAAAGCGCGTATGATGACAATATCATTTTTAAGATGAAATGCAGCAAAATATGTTGCTTATAGTATACAGATGAAACTTTAACTTCATTTAAATAATCTGTATTGTTAATAATTAAACATGTGAGGACACGGTGCCGCAGCATATAGCTAGTTCACGGATAGCTCCTGCCTTGCGCTGTATTCTTGCTGGTGCTGACGTGACACTGGAAGGATAGACGAATAGTATAATTAAACATGTACTACGAAGATATTTCAATGTTCCTTAAAAGTTTTGAAGAATCGGCGTTCTAAGCTTACAAATGGCTTAACGTCTATTACAGAGCTGATTGTGTGGCGATTGGGTTTTTGAAGAAAGAAAAGTAAGGACAGGAATTGGAGGTTAGTACGTTTGAAAGAGACAGTACTTCTGTAATAAATTATTTCATCAAAGGTCGACACATGGCGCAGCAAGCCTCTTGCGTGAGATATGAACAACCACTGCGCCACTGTGTTCCCATGTTTAATAACATGCTTTCATTCCTATCATCATGAAAATGATATCACGTATACATCTCAGTATTTTAATTATTCAGAGAGCTGTAATATCACGAATGTAATGGATTCTGTGTCCTGTCGGAGAAAGAGAAAGAAAGGAAGCACGTAGTGATTCACACACATAGAGCACATAGAAGATCAAACACAGAACAAAGCATTTAACGTGCTACTTGAGAAACTAGTAAAATAAACGATTTTAAGATGAAGTTTATGATGTTCTACTTTAATGGCAAAATACACTACGTGATTAAAGTGGAAATTTCGAGATTAAAGTTGACATTTCGTGCTTTTTTTCCCCACTGTGTGCCTATTTTTTTGTCTGTACCCTAATAAGCTTTCATATGACACTCTTGCCTTGCCTTTTCACGGCGACTTTGATATGTGATTTCTTTTTTATTTCGGGCACTGTGCGACTTTGTGAACTTGAGCCTTCGAGTTTCTCCGACACTCTGTCACTCGATCAACTTCCTTTTGTTGATTATACCACTGTTTAAACCAACAAATAGTATGTTTTTCCTTTGCCTCCACTAGGTATTCGCTGAAATTCTTATATTTTCCCCTGTGCTTTTCCCATTGTCTTTTCACAGAAGGCTATTTATATTGATTTGCATATTCAAAGAGGCGTAATTCTCGGAGGAGTTGGGGCGGGACAGAAGGCGCGTGCACGTGCGTTACTTTTCACGCTGATGGGGATTTATGTAGTGGAAGAATGTGAAAGTTTGCGTGCACACAGATTCCTGCATCTGGATTTTTCTGTGCGTACGCACAATCCCGCTTTTGTGCTTACGCCATGTTATAGTGTGAGTTCTACGCACGGCGTTATACATGAGGCCCCTGGAGTTCGACAGCTGTGTTCTATGCCATCTTTTTTTTTTTTTTGCACGTATTTGAGCCACAGAGAAATAAAAGTTAGGGACACAGTGAAAAGGTCTATTTTGTGATTAAAGTGGAAGTTTCGGCTTAATGGCCACACAGAACATGCATGATATATGTATGATATTTGAGCTCTCTACACATTTAGAGTCCTTAGATTTATACTTGATGTCACTTTCATGATGAAATGCATTAAAGTATTTATATTACATTTTACAGATAAATCATTAACGTCATTTAAATAATGATTACTGTTAATAATTACACATGTGGGGGCGACATAGTGGTGAAGCGGTTGCGCTGCTGTCTCGCAGGGATTCACGTCCCCAGTGTTCCCTGCCTGGAGTTTGCATGTTTTCCAGGTGGGTTTCCACAGTGTGCTGCAGTTTCCTTCCAAAGACATGAAGGTTTGGGGATTTGTTGATGATAAAATGACACTAGTGTATGTGAGTGCTTATATTCACCTTGAGATGAGCTGATGCCCCGTCCAGGGATTGTTTCTGCCTTGCGCCCAATACTTGCTGTGATGGGCGCATCCCTGGATTGATGGATTTAATCATTAAACATCCATCCTTTTCAAAGATATTGTGGCAAGGTGTTCTCAAATTTTAATGGGTGTTTCAGGGAATTCACAACCCAGCGAAGCCGAACCTGTTCTCACCGTGATGGTATCTGCACTGCCACCTGGTGAAATCTTCCAGATTTATGTAACATACACACTCAAGTATAAACAGTACAGCGCTTGCGTAGCAGTAGCGTCAACTGGAGCACAAGTCGCGTTGCATGAAGAATAAACCTGGCCTTACCCTGTAGCAGGACAAGACTAACTACTTTCTTAAAGTGGGGAAATGACCTGACACACTCATATATGGTGTAAAGTTTGGTTATAACTTAACACAAGCAGCAATAACAAAAAATCAGCCTTTTAAAAATAAATCTACAAATACATTAAAACAAACCTTGACCAGACCATAAAACCTTAAGGAAATGAACAAAAATGGACATACACTTCCCCACATTGGTCTTTTCTGGCTTCCTATTCTCTGTACATATGGCAGTCCCAAGCGCCATGTTTAAAATTGTCCCCCAACTTCCGACACACATCTTTGTTTACTGGAAGCCAGAAGGAAAACAACTAAACTTGTGCACCTCCCTCATAAAGATGATCAATGGTAAGTGCTGTGACTTTGCTCTGCACTACCATAACTTATTGAACTACACTATTTAATCTTTTAATTGCATCACCACATCACACTTATATGTAATGTTTTTAATTTTTTTGCATGTTATGTATCTGTAAAGCATTAAATGCTTGTGCACAGTTGCTTAACATACATGGAAACTGCAGCTTTCATATAAATGTGGCATATGAAAACACAATTCTTTCACTAAAACAGCATTCTCTGCAAGGACAAAGTAGTAGTAATTGTAATAGCAGCTATAAAAGCAGAATTGTCACATCTACAGAGTACAGTAAAATTCTCACGTGTTATGTCCTACCCAGATGTAAAAAATTGACACTCTCTGACACCTTGATAAACAAGAATGTTTTAAAACTCTTTATTTTATTTAAAGAAAAACATAAGTGTAGACAGGTGTTGTAGTACTCCGGTTTTGACGTTTCTGATAGAGAAATATAGTCAGTATAAAAGTAATGTGATCAAAGAAAATGCAGAATAAGGCACACTTTGCATTGTGTCTTTCTACTTGTAAGGCATATGAGAACTCCATTAAAAAATAAATAAAAATAAAAAAAACATTTGAATAATCAAATACTGTAAATGCTGGTATTAATCAGTTTTTCTTTTCCACTTTGCTATGCTTCTTTATGCTCCTGGCAGCCATAAGACATAAGATTCCTAAATATCTTGCTTTTATATAAATTTAGGCACTGTGAAACTTTTATGTGTTTTTGAAGTGATATGCTGAATGTACTGAAAGTTGCATTGTGATTGTGTATTTCCCCCATTTAGCAGAAGCATTTAGGTAAAGCAATAATATGTAAAATGAGTATGACTGCTTATCTAGAAACTACTAAATCAACAAACAATACAGAAAAACAGTATTAAAATCAAGCACAAGGAGTGTGGACTAGATAGTTACATACAGTAGATACATAGATGGATAGATGGATGGATGGATGGATGGATACAGCTAGTTAACCATAGTTATGGTGTGTAGGATGCAGGATGCCAGTTGAATGCCATGGACCAGAGCTGGCAGTCAAGAAATAACAGATGGCAATCTCTTTTTACCCTTTTACATTTGCAGCATAAATGTCATACAAGTGACCTTATTTTTTTTTTTCATCACACCTCCTTGGTTTAATTACTGTGTGTCAAATCATCAGCCAACTAAGATGCAGATTGGATGTGAAACTGTATGTTGGCAGAGGTAGCTAAAATAGGAATTGGTGATATTAAAAAAGGACTCTAAAATTATGATTTTAAAGATTTTATATTAACAAGGAGAGATTAGAAATATGGCACTTACTTGCCATTATCTTTTGTGAATGGAAATTAGCGTTTGCCTAATGTGATGGATGCATAGCATCTCTAACATTAAAAATGAGTTTTTCCATTCAAATAAGATTTTTTTTATCCATTCAAATTATATTTGAATAATGGCATTCGATCTGACAGGTGTAAGGTGTATATTTATAATACAGTATGTAGTAAACTGCTGTCCGTGGATGTGCATAAATAACTAAACATGAATATCAAATATTTATTGAAGTCCATTCTTTTCCCACAACAGGTAAAAAATTTGGATTTTCAGAAGTAAGTCCAGAAATAGTAAATTATGTATCTCATGCAACACAGCAAAGGTTGCAAAACCTAATAGAGAAAGTTTCAGAAGTTGCACAGCTGAGGAATGTATCCTATAAGGTATGTTATTTTTACCTTAGTTTAACATTAACCCTTTTTGCTTTTGTAGTAATTTGTATTGTTTTAGTTTATTTTCATTTTTTTTCAAACACCATTTTAAGAATCTTTGTCAAAACAAGTAAAAGCTAAAACATCACATCTTTTTGATAGACATTTGCATGTTTTTGGTGATTTGCCTGGCCCAAAGTGAGTTCATGGGTCAAATTGGCTGGCAAACTTGCCATATGCAAAGAATGTCACTGTGATGCTCAATTGCCATTATAAATAGTTAAATATCACAGGTCTACCCTAATTTTAATAACTTTGTGACAGGATGGAAGCCTTTTTAAAATTTCAGTTGAGTTTTTCTTGTCTCAACATGGTTACATGGGTCATACTGACTGGCAACCTTGGCACACTGTAATCTGATGAAAGAGATTTATGTGATATTTAACTGGAACAAACAAAAGAAAAGAAAAGAGCTTTATGGTATCTGGGATGGGCTCCAGCTTCCCTGTGACTCTGTCTCTGCTCAGAATAAAGTGGGTTTAGAAACTGGATGGGTGCATGGATAAATGCACAAATAAATACAGTAAATGAAATGAAAATAAATAAAAGTAGTCAAATGTAACACTAAATAAATAATAATAACATGAAATGCAAGTATAAATAAATAAATGGGTAAGGAAATATGCCTCTTGTTCCTTATGCCTTTATGTCAGTCAGTCATTTTCAAACTCGCTTAGTCCTGAACTTGGTCACGGGAGTCTGCCGGAGCCCATTCTAACCAACATAGGTTGCCAGTCTATCTGCCTTTGTGGCATATGCGCAGTAACAAAACTCGATTGTTTCTTCCTCAATAGCAAATGCCTTATGAGTCCAGTGATGTATTTTTGAAAGTTTGTTTACACCTGAGAATTGTACTTATAATTTTAAGAAGCAAGTGTATTTTTTAGTAGCGAGCGTAATTTTCAGAAGCAAGCATAACTTTCAGAAGCACAAGCGTAATTGACATGCGTGAAATGTAAATTTGACTTAAATTATTACGAGTTGTTTTTGACAGCGATCCTACTCCATAGATTCAGCTGTGATCCGGTTTTAAATTGAGAAGCTATATTTTAGTAGTGTTCCAAAATATTACCAAAAATGAAAGACTTTTTTTGTTAATTATTCACTTTGACTTTTTAAGATGTACTGGAAATAGGTCAGAGTCAGTGCAAACTAATCATGTATTTGTTTATCTGTTTTGTATATTCGGTTCTTAATTGTGTTTACATACTGTGAGAAGAAGAGACAAGAGACATGGCAAGGTTTGGGGCAGCCATCCGTATAATTCAGTGTCCTGGCTGCAAAAGTAAATGATTCTATTGTTGAGTCAAGTTTATAAGACAGAGTCCAAAACAGAACTGACTTCCAAGGAAAAGGTGTGAGGCTTTATAGGAAGTTTGGGTGAAGTGATGTCGTCCTCGGGGCCGGGACCAGAAGTGATGTCGTCCTCGGGGCCGGGACCGGAAGTGATGTGTCCTGAGTTGAGGCGGTGGCTCCTGGTGGGATTTCCCGGGAAAGACCTGCAGGGAACTCAGAAAGAGCATTAGTGCACCCCGCCACCCCCCTGGGCAGACATATTATCATTCATCTCTAAGCCCTTCAGCTGCCTCCTATGCACACGTGTGTGACAAGACTTCCCCCTCAGCCCAGACCCGTCGGGTCGGGCGTCCTGCACTGAGAGGTCGTGAGCCCGGGAGAGGGCATCAGCGTTGGCATGAAGAGACCCCTGGCGATGAACGAGCGAAAACTTGTATTTCTGCAGGTCAAGAAACCACCTGGTGACTCGCGGACTCGACTCCCTGTGCAGGGCCATCCACTTCAGAGGTGCATGATCCGTCACCAGAGTGAACACCCGACCCAAGAGGTAGTACCACAGCTGCGTAACCGCCCATTTAATCTCCGAGCTTCCTTCTCCACCGCTGCATACCTGGTCCAACAGTTTCCGGCTTAGGTACATTACGGGGTGTTCAACACCGTCAACGCTTTGGCTCAACACGGCTCCCAAGCCTGTGTCTGAAGCGTCTGTCTGGAGGACAAATGGAAGAGAAAAGTTAGAGGCGATTAATATAGGTGCTGAAGTCAGAGCCTTTTTTAAGTCACTGAATGCAGTCCCCGCTTTGTCAGACCATACCACTAGGTTGGGAGCTCTTTTCTTCGTCAAGTCGGTCAAGGGGGCTGCTCTCTCGGAGAAGCGAGGCACAAACCGGCGGTAGTACCCGGCCAAACCGAGAAAGGATCGGACTTGCCGCTTGGTTTGCGGACGGGGCCATGTCAGTATGGCATTTAGTTTGGAACACTGTGGCCTCACAGTACCCCGGCCCACCAGGTAGCCCAAATACTTGGCTTCTCTCAACCCGAAGAAAACATTTATTGGGATTGATTCAAAGCCTGGCCTCTCCTAGTGCCCGCAATACCGCTGTGACCTGCTGTATGTGCGTCTTCCATGTGCTGGAATAGATGATGACGTCATCCAGGTAGGCAGCACAATACGAGTTATGGGGTCGGAGCACTTTGTCCACCAGACGCTGGAAAGTTGCAAGGGCCCTCTGTGTAACCCGAATGGAAGGACACGATACTGCCAATGTCCGCTAGGAGTGCTAAACGTGGTTTTTTCCTTCGTGGACTATGTTAAAGGAACCTGCCAGTACCTCTTCGTCATGTCAAGTGTGTTCAGGAATTTAGCTGGTCTTAGCCTCTCGAGGAGGTCGTCCACGCGAGGCATGGGATAAGCATCAAATCGGGAAACCTGATTAAGCCAACGGAAGTCATTGCAAAACCTCCAACTGCCGTCTGGCTTAGCAATCAAGACGATGGGACTGGACCAGGGACTAAAACTCTCCTCAATCATTCTTAGTTCCAGCATTTGCTTGATTTCCAGTTCCACCTCAGCTTTCTTTGCCTCTGGGAGTCTATAGGGCCTCTCTCGGACGATCACCCCTGAGTCAGTCAATATGTCACACGCAACCAGAGAGGTCCGGCCGGGTTGTTCACTCACCACCTCTGGGACAGAGCGGGTAGCTGCTTCCAGCTCCTGCCTCTGCTGGGGAGATAACTGCTCGCTGAAATTAAGGGAACAAGTTTGAGCGAAGAGTGAGCAGGGCTGACCGGAGGAGGGATCGGGGTCCCTCTCCTTCCACGGTTTCAGCAGGTTCACATGATACACCCGCTCACTTGGTCGACGATTGGGTTGTTTCACCAAATAGTCCACCAAACCCTTCCTCTCCTTAATTTCATAAGGGCCCAGCCAATGAGCGAGCAATTTGGAGTGAGAAGTGGGCACCAACACCATGACGCGATCCCCGGGACGGAACTCCCAGAGAGTCATGCCAAGGTCATAAAGGAGGGCCTGTGCTGCTTGCGCCTCGTCCATATGACTCTTCAGAATGGGTCTAATTGTATCAAATCTATCGCGCAACTGGGCGATATGTTCCAGAATATTTGTCGAGGGAAGAGCCTCTCCTTCCCAGCCCTCTTTTAAGATATCTAATATACCCGGGGGCTGTCGTCCGTATAACAACTCAAACGGTGAGAAGCCCGTAGAGGCTTGAGGGACCTCCCGGTAGGCAAAGAGGACGAGGGGGAGGAGTTGATCCCAGTTCCTCCCATCCTCACTGACCACCTTACGAAGCATCTGCTTGAGAGTCTGATTGAATCTCTCCACTAACCCATCGGTTTGAGGATGATACACCGCGGTTTTTAAATACTTTACCTTCAGTAACTTGGCAGTCTCCTTGAACGTTTCCGAGGTAAAAGGTGTCCCTTAGTCCATTAGGACTTCTCTAGGGACGCCAACACGCGCAAAGACTCCTACTAGTTCCCGTGCAATTATTTTGGAAGTAGCCGAGCGCAAGGGAACGGCCTCAGGTTATCGGGTCGCATAATCCACGAGGACGAGTATATATTTATGACCTCGGGCTGAGGGTTCCAAGGGTCCTACTATGTCGACCCCAATCCGGTCAAAAGGGACGTCAATCAGGGGAAGGGGGACAAGAGGAGCGTGGTCCCTCCTAGGAATTTGCCACGGTTGACACTCCAGACAGGAAATGCAAAAACGGTGAACTTCCTCATTAATCCCCGGCCAAAAAAAACAGAGCTTGATTCGCTCTAGTGTTTTGTCAGAGCCAAGATGGCCCCCAAGAAGGTGGGAGTGTGCTAACTCGCAGACCTGCTGCTGGTAGGTTCGAGGGACTAACAGCAACTTCCGCTCCTTCCCCTCATGCTCCGCGACCCAATATAACAAGTCATTTTCAATGATGAAGCGAGGTCCCTGTGGCAAGGGCTGATGCGTGCGTTGGCCGTTAACGAGGACCACTGCATTCTTTGCATGTTTCAGAGAGTCGTCATTCCATTGTTCTCTTTTGAAAGAAGCCGGCGTTGCTCTACACTGAAAGTGCAACTCAGAGAGTGGGTCCGGTCTGACCTCAATGGGCGGAGATTCCTCCCGAGCTGCCGGGGTGCTGGTAGATGACGTAGCAGCCCTCGACGGTCCAGGAGTCTCTGCGTCACTCTCTTGGCCTTCCGTCCCACTCCCTGTCGGCTGATTACACGGCGTGGAGGCAGCTTGAGACGAGTTTTTCTCACCTATAACTAGGCCCAAAACTTTTCCGGGAATACTCACTAGTCTACCGCTGTTACTTTCAGACCAGTCCCGCCCTAGGATTACTGGAAACGGAGGATCCGGAAGAACCGCCACGGTGAGTCTTTTAAGGGTTCCTTCCAGACATACGTAATACCGGGCGGATTTATACACGCGAACATCTCCATGTATACATCTAATACTGGTCTTTCTTTTAACCCACTGTTGCTGTAAAACATAACGGCGAGCAACAACAGACACGTTACTGCCGGAGTCAAACAAGGCCGTCACTTTATATCCATTAATGAGTAGCTCCCCAGTATGGTTATCTGCCAGAGGGTTGCTAAGGGCACACAAACAACACTGCCGCATCCCACTGCAGTCCACCTCGTTCCTAGACAGGTCGCAGGCCAGGCGGTCCGGCGACTTCGGAACAGGCTCCGGAGTGAGTGGGAGGGACGTCCTAAGTGGGACGTAGTCCCCAGGGATTCTACTAAGGGGCCGTTCTGCCCCCCCCAAGGTTTCAAGGCCGGACGTGGGGTCTTTAGGAGTTGTAACAGCTCCTGCATCGAATGGAAGTCATCCCAGGCCGCTGGGCAAAGTCCGGGGGTAGATGCTGCAGCAGCAAAAAACAGGCAACCTGCTGCACAATTTGTAGTGGGGTCCTTTCAAATGGCCATAGCCACAGACCCACCTGCTGCCAGAGAGCCATAGCTTGCTCTGGGAGTGCTCTTTTTGGGTTAAACTCCCAGGTCTGCAATTCCTTCACCTGCTGGCCTGGGGAAAGCCCATCTGTATCAGGGATCTTGGTCCCAATGGGCGGTTCAGCTCTCCCACCCCGGAGAACATAATGAGCCCCTTTTGCGTCCTCCCCAGAAACCAGCCCACGCCTGTTGGTCCCTTCTACACTCTCCACCAGATAGGGCTTCAGCCCAGGGTTGCCCTTGTGGAACGGAGCCTGCACCGGGTCCTTCCTGACCCCCCGACGCACTCCCCGCCCAAAAACTCGGCCCCGGTACTTTCCTACCTGGTTTGTTTTAGGGCCCTGTCCCGGGTTCTTCAGGGACAGCATCCTGCCGACTATGCCACTGTGAGAAGAAGAGACAAGAGACATGGCAAGGTTTGGGGCAGCCACCCGTATAATTCAGTGTCCTGGCTGCAAAAGTAAATGATTCTTTTGTTGAGTCAAGTTTATAAGACAGAGTCCAAAACAGAACTGACTCCCAGGGAAAAGGTGTGAGGCTTTATAGGAAGTTTGGGGGAAGTGATGTCGTCCTCAGGGCTGGGGCCGGAAGTGATGTCATCCTCGGGACCGGGACCGGAAGTGATGTGTCCCGAGTTGAGGCGGTGGCTCCTGGTGGGATTTCCCGGGAAAGGCCTGCAGGGAACTCAGAAGGAGCATTAGTGCACCCCGCCACCCCCCTGGGCAGACGTATTATCATTCATCTCTAAGCCCTTCAGCTGCCTCCTATGCACACGTGTGTGACAATACAAGTACTTCTGTAATTATACATAGTTACAGTGATGCAAGCCAATGACGTAACAGCTGTTTAACTTCCAAAATATCTCTGTATATACCTTTAATGTATAGCTATTTTATATTTATGTTTATCACTTATTTTTTAAGCTCATAATTTAGTATTATTCTTGTTCATTGTTCAGTCGGCATATGGTTTTCCTGTTTGTTTGAAAGCAAAACCTAGTTAGTTTTTTACAGTCTAGTTTCTTTCTGCATGGATGTCATATCTTTGCTGTGTTTTTGAGTTATGCTTCTGCTAGTGCATTAGAGTAAATGTAAACACATTGTTCTTTTTTAACCTTTATATTATTTTCAGTGATTGTATTTATTCATTAAATGCCATTTCTGATTTTTTAATAAATATTAATTTTAATATACATGGTCAGAAATGTAATCTAAGATGTTACATGTATGCTTTTTTGTGCATGTAGTATTAAAAAACACAAATAGTTAAAAGGTTATATGAGTACAATGAAGAAAATTTTAAAGCAAACATCTTTTATACATTTTGAAGCCAAGTGTATTTGTATGTTTCCTTTGTTAAATGGAGACCAGGGGCCTCATGTATAAACGGTGCCTATGCACAGAAATGTTGCGTACAAACGTTTCCACGCTCAAATCGCGATGTATAAAACCTAAACTTGGCGTAAAGCCACGCACATTTCCACGGTACCTCATACCTTGGTGTACGCAATTTCTCTGCTCGGTTTTGCAGACTGGCGGCACCCAGCATCAAAGCACTGCTACTGTTCCTGTGTGGTCACCCTTTCTTTCTTAGACCCACATTCCTGACGCGGCTTTATAAATACACTGAAATTAACTGCATATTGTTTATTAGTGTAATGCATCTGATTGTAATTAACCTGTAGCAATATAATGGTCCAGGGAATAGCCATAGTATTCCAAATACCATAACTGCTTTAGTGTTGTTACACTCACTTCATCTTCTTCTTCTTTCAGCTGCTCCCGTTAAGGGTTGCCACAGTGGATCATCTTTTTCCATATTACTCTCACTGCACCACTCAGAGTATTTATATCACTGTATCTGAGTGGGGAATCACGGCAGCAGCTGATCGGAAAGAGAATGATCGGTATACAGTTTCAAGCACACACTACCTCAACCACGGCAAAATGCGTCAAAGCCATTCCTGTACGGACCTCGCGTTTCAGAAACAGTTTCATCCCAAGAACTATAAACGCACTCAATCAGTCCATCAAGTGCTCCTTGTAGAACTGTTTGTACTTATAAGTACAATTACCGGTACCCCACTGTAAACTTGCACTACAGTTATAATATTGCACAACCTGCGCCACTTTATAAAGTGCATATGATGACGATATAATTTTTAAGATGAAGTGCAGCAAAATATGTTGCTTATAGTATACAGATAAAACTTTAACTTTATTTAAATAATCTGTATTGTTAATAATTAAACATGTGAGGACACGGTGCCGCAGCGCTAGCGAGCCGCTGGTGCTCTGTTCACGGATAGCTCCTGCCTTGCGCTGTATTATTGCTGGTGCTGACGCGACACTGGAAGGATAGACTGATAGAATAATTAAACATGTACTATGAAGATATTTCAGTGTTCTTTAAAAGTTTTGAAGAATCGGCATTCTAAGCTTACAGATGGCTTAACGTCTATTATAGAGCTGATTGTGTGGCGATTGGGTATTTGGAGAAAGAAAAGTAAGGACAGGAATTGGAGGTTAGTACGTTTGAAAGAGACAGTACTTCTGTAATAAATTATTTCATTGAAGGTCGCACATGGCGCAGCAAGCCTCTTGCATGAGACTTGAACAAGCACTGCGCCACCGTGTTCCCATCTTTAATAACATGCATTCATTCCTGTCATCATGAAAAAGATTTCACGTATACATCTCAGTATTTTAATTATTCAGAGAGCTGTAATATCATGAATGCAATGGATTCTGTGTCCTGTCGGAGAAAGAGAAACAACGGAAGCACGTAGTGATTCACATACATAGAGCACATAGAAGATCAAATACAGAACAAAGCATTTAACGTGCTACTTGAGAAACTAGTAAAATAAACGATTTTAAGATGAAGTTTATGATGTTCTACTTTAATGACAAAATAAACTATGTGATTAAAGTGGAAATTTCGAGATTAAAGTTGACATTTTGTGCTTTTTTCCCACTCTGTGCCTATTTTGTTTTCTCTGTACCCTAATAAGCTTTCATATGACACTCAGACGGTGGGCTACGAGTCGCCTTTTCATGCCGACTTTGATATGTGACTTCTTTTTTATTTCGGGCACTGTGCGACTTTGTGATCTTGAGCTTTCGAGTTTCTCCAACACTATGTCACTCGATCAACTTCCTTTTGTTGATTATACCACTGTTTCAACCAACAAATAGTAAGTTTTTCCTTTGCCTCCACTAGGTATTCGCTGAAATTCTTATATTTTCCCCCGTGCTTTTCCAAGTGTCTTTTCACAGAAGGCTATTTATATCGATTTGCATATTCAAAGAGGCGTAATTCTGGGAGGAGTTGGGGCGGGACAGAAGGCGCGTGCACGTGCGTTACTTTTCACGCTGATCGGGATTTATGTAGTGGAAGAACGTGAAAGTTTGCTTGCGCACAGATTCCTGCATCTGGATTTTTCTGTGCGTACGCACATTCCCGCTTTTGTGCTTGCGCCATGTTATAGTGTGAGTTCTACGCATGGCGTTATACATGAGGCCCCTGGAGAGTAATTAATGTCACCATAGGTTGATGGTGTACAAAACCATTTGGTATGAACTGGTGAATCAATACCTGCATTATAGGAACACCTAATAAAAAATTTTTCATTGCACTTTTCCTGTAATTCTATTAGTATAACCAGCTAACCATCTTCTGACCTTGCTCTTCCAGGTAGCACTGGCTTCACCAAGCCTAGATGTGATGCCAATCCATCCATGAGCAAATATTTGCACACACCTTTTCTTACTTAAATTGGGTGAATTTAGAGTTGCTTTTAAAGTGTTGTACATATCTTTTTGACATCTGAGCAAGTGGAAATACTTGGTGAAAACAAACGCCATTATGCCACCTCCAGTTTAATTGGTGCTTTGCTACAATACTCAGTAATTTGTGTAGGTTTCTTCAACAGATTGTTTTTTCATTCTGTGTCAAGTCTCCATCGGTGAATGGATGGAAGATGTCCATGGAAATATCAGGTTGCTGCTGGAAGTGTTTTATGCCTGCGGTGTCCATGACTCATGGCCAATATAGTAATTAGGACAGATGAACTTATCAGTAACCATCTATTAGATTGTCCTGTAATCCCTAGTATTATCTGTTGGAATCCATTACACTATTTGATCTGATTAAGTTCCCAACTTGCCTAATCATTTTCAGCTACATCTGAATCAGTAATTGAGCTCAGATATCTCATATCAGAAACAAGTGTGTGTTCAAATATGGGTAAAATGCTGTTGGCTACATACACTGAACTCTACTGCTGTTTTAACTCTCAAGTGTTAACTAAAGTTGACAAATTAACTTTATTTAACTACTTTAAGTTATGGCATTGTTGTTAAAAAGTGTTAACATGCTGAAAACCGTTTGTTTCTCAATACCAGCAAAATGCCTTTGTTGTTTAATTAAAAAATATGTGACCACCCAGAATATTCTTAAACTGTTCATTTGACAGTGTAACCTTATCATGCACCTTTTCAGAAGCTTGTCACTGCATATTTCCTAGAAAAAGACTGTTGACTTTAGGTTAAAATAACTGTCTAGACTTAATAAATTATCTACCACTCAATATTGTAACCCTGCTTATAAATCAAAGGATATATCAGATCATTGTTTTATCTAACTTATAGCATAATTGAAGTAAAGTCCAATGAAAAAGACCCTGTAGATTATTGTTATTTTCTCTTGCACACTGTCCCAGGAACTTGACTATGAATTTCTAGATCAATGCTGCAAACAAAGCCCAAGTAACAATTCTGGGAAATGTAGCGGTGTAACTATACAGTTCAGAATGTAGCTCACTAAAAATTAACCACACAAAACACCTACACATAACACATAAGGTGTTGATGTAAGTGAACAAATCATAGCAGACTAATGTAATGGCACAAAGATGTCTACAGCTTATTTAAGTTTGTTTTGCAAAGTCAGTTGTTTGAAAATTGCCTGAAAATTAGACAAAATGAGGGTGGCACACTCCAGTCTTTGTAGAGGCAGAAACTGCCCAGTCACCACTGCATAGCTCCTGCAGAGTTACAAGTGTGTTTAGTTGGCAGTGAAACAGCAGCTTGCTGCTTTATGTTTGGGCCTGATCGTATTTTCACTTTCCTGTCCACATTGTTGTGTAGATAACCAATACATTTTACAAACTGACTACATTATGTTAAGAAAATACAATAAATACATCATTTGACTTTACCATAGGCGGCATGGTGGCGCAGTGGGTAGCGCTGCTGCCTCGCAGTTGGGAGACCTGGGGACCTGGGTTCGCTTCCCGCGTCCTCCCTGCGTGGAGTTTGCATGTTCTCCCCGTGTCTGCGTGGGTTTCCTCTGGGTGCTGTTGTCTGCATACAATTTAGCATTAGTTAGTATATCAATACATGGTCCAACATTGCTTAAGGGCAGTATGATTTCACCTCAAATGGAAGCATAAAAAAGACCTAACAGCTGAAACCAAACTTTTGCAAATGCCAAATTTACTTTTTTTTATATGTTTTTATTACATAAAATAAATCACAACTGTGCACTAACATTTTCATAAAAAATACCATTGTTTTAGTTTACTATTTTGTTTACTTTAAATATCAACAGAACATGTAATGTGTCCAGTGTTGTCCAAACATTTACAAATAACAATAACATTAAAAATACACACTATGCATCAATGCATTTTTAGACTGACATGCGTTGTCAGCTTTTTATTTTTATAGTGTATTATAACTTATGCCTTTTTTGAATAATGTGTGTCAATGTATGAAATATAGACTTAGTGATAGGAGCAATTTCTTTGTATTACTGACCAATGCCAGATGTGTGTGAAAAAAAGTATAATATAACATGGTAATTAATTAATATGCTTTGTTTCTGGCTCGCAGGATGATGAGCGAAGTGAACAAGTCAGTGATGTACGCTCCCAGCTGAAGTTCTTTGAGCAGCTTGACCATCTGGAAAAGCAAAGAAAAGAAGAGCAGGAAAGAGAGATTTTGTTGAAAGCTGCAAAGGTAGGTTTTTTGGGTTTTTTTCCCCTGAGACATCTGTAGCTCTTTCCTGACTGCTGTGTTCCTGCTCTGTCACATCACATTCTGGCTCTTCCAGTTTTCTTGGATACAAAGTCTGACTGAATAAATACTTTTTAAAATATGAAAAGAGGAGAAGAGTGGACAAAATGTGTGTATTTCAACTACTGCCAGAGTGATGCTTCACTTTTATGCACATATTTTTTTAAATATGGTTTCACTAATGAAAATGTGTGCTTTCAAAATAGATCCTAAATCCTACTGCAGTGGCCAACATAATACTGCTTCAAAATATAGAGCAAAATTCCGATATCATGCCATATTATGAATTATGTACGCCACTGTTTTAAAATAATCCATTTTAGATGACTGGATCTTACATTGAATTTGGCTTGTGTGATACGTATTCCTGTGCTAAATACACTGAAGCAATAATTACACATGGTTTTCAAGTTCTAAAACAATGCAACGTGGCATATCTCAAGAAATACACCAAAACAGAGGTGGGGTTTTACATTGTAAAGAACATTTCACAATTGGATTTTAAGTGTAGATTCAGTTAAAAAACATTTCCATCAAGTGAGCATCACATTTGTACAAATCAAATATATGATTTATGCATTGTTTTCCAAACTAAAGTGGTAGAAAATTGTAATTTTCTTCAAAAATGTTACATGCAGATAGTTTTACTTGAGCTAAATGCTGTACTTATGGACACGCCTTTGAGCTGCTTGGGAAGGAAAAGGGTAACACATCATTCAGTGGTTATATATAAAACAGAAGCACTAAAGAATACAAATCTGTTTCAAAAAATAAAAAAATAAAAATTTCCACAAAAGCAATGAGATTTTTCAGTCTTTCAAGCTTGTATAGTTAGCTTAGCTATTTGTAAAGTTTCCACAGTATCTCATCCAGGTGTCTTTTAAGGGTTGTCAGGCTTTCTGCTTCAACTACATATACAGGTGCTGGTCATAAAATTAGAATATCATGACAAAGTTGATTTATTTCAGTAATTCCATTCAAAAAGTGAAACTTGTATATTAGATTCATTCATTACACACAGACTGATGTATTTCAAATGTTTATTTCTTTTAATGTTGTTGATTATAACTGACAACTAATGAAAGTCCCAAATTCAGTATCTCGGAAAATTAGAGTATTGTGAAAAGGTTCGATATTGAAGACACCTGGTGCCACACTCTAATCAGCTAATTAACTCAAAACACCTGCAAAAGCCTTTAAATGGTCTCTCAGTCCAGTTCTGTAGGCTACACAATCATGGGGAGGACTGCTGACTTGACAGTTGTCCAAAAGACGACCATTGACACCTTGCACAAGGAGGGCAAGACACAAAAGGTCATTGCTAAAGAAGCTGGCTGTTCACAGAGCTCTGTGTCCAAGCACATTAATTGAGAGGTGAAGGGAAGGACAAGATGTGGTAGAAAAAAGTGTACAAGCAATATGGATAACCACACCCTGGAGAGGATTGTGAAACAAAACCCATTCAAAAATGTGGGGGAGATTCACAAAGAGTGGACTGCAGCTGGAGTCAGTGCTTCAAGAACCACCACGCACAGACGTATGCAAGACATGGGTTTCAGCTGTCACATTCCTTGTGTCAAGCCACTCTTGAACAAGAGACAGCATCAGAAGCGTCTCGCCTGGGCTAAAGACAAAAAGGACTGGACTGCTGCTGAGTGGTCCAAAGTTATGCTCTCTGATGAAAGTAAATTTTGCATTTCCTTTGGAAATCAAGGTCCCAGAGTCTGGAGGAAGAGAGGAGAGGCACAGAATCCACGTTGTGTGAGGTCCAGTGTAAAGTTTCCACAGTCAGTGATGGTTTGGGGTGCCATGTCATCTGCTGGTGTTGGTCCATTGTGTTTTCTGAGGTCCAAGGTCAATGAAGCCGTCTACCAGGAAGTTTTAGAGCACTTCATGCTTCCTGCTGCTGACGAACTTTATGGAGATGCAGATTTCATTTTCCAACAGGACCTGGCACCTGCACACAGTGCCAAAGCTACCAGTACCTGGTTTAAGGACCATGGTATCCCTGTTCTTGATTGGCCAGCAAACTCGCCTGACCTTAACCCCATAGAAAATCTATGGGGTATTGTGAAGAGGAAGGTGCAATACGCCAGACCCAACAATTCAGAAGAGCTGAAGGCCACTATCACAGCAACATGGGCTCTCATAACACCTGAGCAGTGCCACAGACTGATTGACTCCATGCCACGCCGCATTGCTGCAGTAATCCAGGCCAAAGGAGCCCCAACTAAATATTGAGTGCTCTACATGCTCATACTTTTCATGTTCATACCTTTCAGTTGGCCAACATTTCTAAAAATCCTTTTTTTGCATTGGTCTTAATTGATATTCTAATTTTCCAAGATACTGAATTTGGGACTTTCATTAGTTGTCAGTTATAATCATCAACATTAAAAGAAATAAACATTTGAAATACATCAGTCTGTGTGTAATGAATGGATCTAGTATACAAGTTTCACTTTTTGAATGGAATTACTGAAATAAATCAACTTTGTCATGATATTCTAATTTTATGACCAGCACCTGTATTGGTAATTTGTTTCACAGTCCCACATTCCTTTGTGTGAAAAAATACTTCCTGGCATCCGTCTTAGATGAATTTCCCATTTATTTTCCATTTATGATGTTCTTCTGTTATTATAATGGTTTTAAAATCACAGTTTTAAAGAGACTTTTTAATGTCAGAAGTGGTCATTTTAGCTACCTAAGCCAACCCATGCTTCTTATTTTGGCTGCTGATTTGACACTCTGTTTAAAAAAAGGCATAATAAAAAATACTGTAAATATTGAGAGTACTTGTGTAACATTTTTGCTGTAATTATAATGGGAGAAAACTGAGAAAGTGAGTTTAATTTATTCTCATATGTTATCCATTGACCATCTGCTGCTGCCCTTATCACTCAACTGTCATCCCACACTTCAAAGTCTCAGGTTGGGTCTTTCATAGCTAATCAATCATCCAACAGCTGAATTTTTAGGACTGCTAAAAAAAAAGGAATAGGAATTGATTAATTACAGTGTTTAATGTGCTTGAGCATTCATAGGCTATTTTGTCTAGATTTCCTGTGTACAGGGTGAGGCAGAAAGGACGGACGTTTTTTACAAAATCACAAAATTGTTAATTTTTTCTTACAAAGAAATTTATTGAAAGATTTGAGTTCATATTGAAATAGCATTTGACAAAATCAAGTATGGAAAACAACATCTCCCATGTGGTGTCCGTTATCACTGACGCATTTCTGAAGGCGTTCACGGAAGTTGGCCTCCACTCTTTTCAACATCGCTCTGTCGATTTGGGCGACTTCCACGCGAATGGCTTCCTTCAGTTCCTCCAATGTACGGGGCTTATGCTCGTATACATGTGCCTTGAGGTGACCCCCACAAGAAATAATCGCACATGGATAAGTCAGGGGACTGAGGAGGCCAATGAATGTCACCAAACCTGGAAATGAGGTGACCAGGAAAGAGAGGGCGAATAACATCCATTGATGCTCAAGCTGTGTGGGCTGTCGCCCCATCCTGTTGAAACCACACACGCCAGATGGGAATACGTTTTCGTTGTAATTCAGGTAAAAATAAGTTGTTTATCAACTCGATATAGTGGTCCTATACGATACGATTACTGAGGCCAAGTTCAGAAGAATGCTTCCAAGCAGATCAACTTGGACTGCGCAGCAGGGCTAGTCGTACGCTTTCCACATTTTCAGGGGTACGTGCCATTCGTGTAGCCCCCGGCGGTCTTTTGTTCATTAGTGTACCTCATGTACGAAGTGCTTTAACCCAACGTAGGATAGTGTTATGAGCGGGAACAGCTTTATTTCTGTGGATATTGAAATGGCAACGAAACTCACGCTGAGCTGCGGTAATAGATTGGTTGTTCTTGTCAAAACAGTCGTACGCAAAAACGCGGTGTTCTATCATCCACAGCTCCATGGCTTCAACTAAAAAGAAAATAAAAAAATGCTAAGACTTCACGAACCTAACGCCACCTAATGCACATCTGTCACTCCACCTAGTGATGAGTTCTAGCCATTTCAAACACGTCCGTCCTTTCTGCCTCACCCTGTATATTACTGGTAAAAACAAGCAGTGAAAAACTGTGTCCATTTGTACTTTATTGATTGTGTCACTTTGTGCAAATAAGGGAATCAATTTTTTATGATGGGATATATTTTCAAATATCACATTAGTTTGAAATAGGTCTGGGCGTATGGCAAAAAAATAAAAACTCAATTTTTTTTTTCTTATAGTCAATTCACAATTTATTTAAATCATTGAAATCACTTTCATCTATTCGTGAGGGAAAAAAAATGAAAAGGCTATCCACATCTTGCAAATTGAAAACACAACCATATCTTACCTAGAAAGTCTAAAACATACATAAACAAACATTTATTGTCAATGAGATTAGCTGCAAAATAAGAAAACATCCTTTTTGCAGACTTTTCTGTAGTTTTTTGTAATTTATTTTTACATTTGCTTCCCTCATTCTTCTTTTTCCCTGTGGCTTCCACAGGGTCTTTCACATCACTTAAAGGAACCTTTCCGGAAACTCTACAATTTTCTTTGCAACTTTTTCTTTTTGTGCTCCTTTCACTGCTCATCCCAGTATGTCCTTTGTACCTTAATTAAAAAAAAAAAATTTATGAATAAGAGTTTAGTTTTCAGAGCACACTAGCCAGCCTCTTCATCGTTGTGCTTCCCCTTCATGTTGGCACCATTGTCATATGATTGCCCTCTGTAATCATCAAATGCAATATTTAGTTCCTTAAGTTTGTCCAGGATAAGAGGAGACACAATTTTTCCTGTTGTCTCTGTTGCTGGAAGGAATCCCATGAAGTGATCCTGGGCACTTCCTTCAGTGTGACAGTCCTTACAATTAGTGTTGTTTGCTTCTCATGGCTAATACCAGGTGTGCAATCCAAAGTAATGGAGCAATATGTGGATTGCTTGATGTCACTTCACTATTGTTTTTCCAAGTTAGCTTAAGTGGGTGCTGGTGCCACTCTCAGTGTGTTCTATATGCTGTTTCATAAATGATGATCAGACTCGTCAAACAGTCAATGCAAAAAGCCTGTTGATAGTGAAAATGCAACAAATTTTACGTATATGAAGGAACAGTCATTTTTAATTTTTTTATGAGAAAGCTCTAGTTATTTTTTGTTTCTCATATGCAACAAGTCATCCCTCATGGAGATTTGCTGTTTATTTTTTGGTTAAATAATTTCCAAATCGGCTGTGTTTTGTGCAAAGTGAGACACTGTTTATTTTGTGGAAAATTCCATGGAAAATCCTTTCATGTGAATTACTTAACAAAATAATTTTATAGTCAGCAACAGCATATATGTAATTAATCTGTCCCAGCTGTCCCAAGTGTGTGTGCTTTATACTGTATTTTACTGCAGTATCTTCACTCAAATACATACGTAAACACATGCCACTAGATGTCATTCAGGTATCCCAGTTGAAAGTTCTTGCCCACCTGCCAACCCATGCTGAACAGATAAGTTACTTACAAAATGTCACTGCATAAGAGTGAACCCATTAAACACCTCCCACCTAAATGTAGCAATGTTTATTGTTCCACCCTCCTGTGACACCTTACTGGCAAAATACAAGCAAATGGCCTATGGAAAACAAAAAATAAACTTTCAATGAAGCTGGTGCAGGCCAAGCCCACCCACGACCCCAATATTCTAGGGGCCCTAGGTAATTGCCTAGGTTGCAAAAGCCACAGACTGGCTATGACTACAGGTCCCTAAATTAATTTGCCTATAGAGGAATCACTTTGTCCTAGTGCACTCTGGTTCCCTTCAAATGTCAGTTTTAGACAACCTGCTTGTTCCCAACCATAGCCTGCCCACCATTGCAGGGTAAGAAGGTGTTTTCTTCCTCTAGCTCCAAACAAGGCACACTCTACATCTTACTTAATCATGCTGTCTAATGGGATATATACTAGGGAGTGTGCCTTGTGCGATACATGTCGAAGCAGGGCGAAAAATATGTTGTGCTTTCTCACACTGGTTCCATTTGGCTGTTTCTGTTTTAAGCCCTGAAATAAACTGGATGTTCTACCACTTTTAACTGATATCATCTTTTTGCAAACTTTGCATTTAACATTAGTTTCTTCGACATCTAATGTTTCATATCCAAAACCATTCTCGGCAACCAACTTTGTAATTAGCTCCTTCGTAATAGAAGCACCACACGTTATATTCTTTGACTATACACAGGAGGACTAGCTGATCAAACTAAAGTGTTTGCTTGACTGTTTAATTGTACCATTTGTGAGTTCCACATTTGAACCTCACTTTAAAAAATTAATTTCAGTTAAATGATTTAATCAAAGAAATCATGCAGCCCTAGGATTACCGCTATAGTTTTTACCTGCGACTTTTAAACAACTGTGTATGAGTCATAAGCACTTTCTTGCTTTGCAATCACACCTTGAGGCAAAAAGTAAAATTTTGATAAATAATAAATAATATAATGCTTGTTTGGCAAATGCTGCCTCACGACACTATTCAGCACCTGTAACATTCCATGCCACAAACCATAACTGCTTATATTATTAAATATACCATTTTTAATCACCACCATTCTTTTGAACAGAATATTATACTTTTTGCTATGATTATTGAATCATTTGTTTATTATATGTTACTTATTTTCCGAGTTGGTTTTGACACAGATTGAGAAACTGGACACAAAAATTATTTAGAAGATGTGATTGTGTATGACTGTGGATTTTAGAGGGGTTGCGCTGCACACAGCCCATAAAAAGAACATTTTTCTAGTTCTCACTCTGTAAAATGACATTAGTGAAATGAGATTTAACAATAAACATTTATGTTCAATTATAAAACCTTTACCCACAATCTTCAAGAACACCATAGTAGTAAAAGCATAGGAGGATGTAAATGTACAAATTACAAAAGTGGTTTAAAAAATGATGTGTGTTTGCATGGACATACATTGTCTTCTTGTTTTGAAATTAGATATGTCAAAAGTGACGATAAAGGTTTTACATAAAATATGATGCCCATTCACTGAACAGATTTCGCAGAGCCTTCTGGGGTTAAGCATGCCTCTCATAGTGTGTACAGCATGTTGAATTCATTTTGCCAACAGTACTTACATAGCAAGACTTTCCTTGGTTCTTCTGCAACTGTAAGTTACTTATTGAGTGTTAACATGCATTTTAAAATACAGCAGATGAAGGAGTCCCAGTAACTACTCATTTCTTAATTTTATTATCAGTATTTACATTAGATTAAAGTAGACTAGATAAACTTTATTAATCCCATGGGAGAAATTCAGATTCATATTGCAGGAGAAACATAAAAAACAAGGATTCAGACTCACAGTACAGATAATACAGCCAATCAATAAATCAATCAGTCTTTAAGTAAATAAACAAATAAAAATAAGTTAACTGTTATTAATATATATATATATATATATATATATATATATACTGTATGTAATTACATTATATATTATTAATTAATAAACATATTTGCTTCTCCAACAGTTTTCTCTAACTTCTCATAGCTGTGGACTTGAAAAAACATAACTTTGCTCTTCTATAGGAAATGCTATTTGCTTGTCAGTTAACAGTTATGAAGGATTTTCTTAAATATTTCTTTTTCAATATCTCCACAGTAGAACTGCAGCATGGCTCAAAAAGTAAATAAATAAACATATTTGAGACCAGTTATACAGTAGATTCAGAAAGTATTCAAGACCCCATAATTTTCTGCATCCTTTATTGTGTTGCGTGTTTAATTTTTAATTAATACATTTGTCATTTTTTTCATATCAATCTACATTCAATAACCCATGAAGACAAAGCAAAAATATTTTTTCAGAAAATGATTGCAAATTAATTAAAAATTAAAAACTCATCTGTCATTCATATATGTGTTCAGACCTTTAACTGAATGCTTTGTAGAAGTTCTTTTGGTAGCAATTACAGCTTTGAGTCTTCTTAGATAAGTCTCTACAAGCTTTGCACACTGGAATTTGGGCAGTTTATCCCACTCTTTCTGGCAGATCCTCCCAAGCTCTACTAGATTGAATTGGAAGCATCTGCAAACTACCATCATTGAGTCTGTCCACAGGCGTTCTGAGGGGTTTAAGTCTGGGCTTTGGCCAGGTCACTCCAGGACAATCAGAGACTTGTCCCAGTTGTTTTGGCTGTATGTATCGGGTCATTGTGCTGAAAGGTGAACTGTTGCCCCAGTATGCGGTTGTGTGCACTCTGGGACAGGTTTTCTTCAAGGACCTCTCTGTATCTGGCCACATTCTTCCTTCCCTCAATTCTGACCAGTCTCTCTGTCCATGCCTTTAATAAGCACCCCCATAGCATGATGCTGCCACCACCCTGCTTCACTATAGGGATGGTATTAGGCAGATGATGAGCAGTGCCTGGTCTTCACTAGACAAATTGCTTGGTGTTCTGTCCAACTTGTTCAATTTTTGTCTCATTAGATCAAGGAATCGTTCCCCGCATACTCTCATAGTCTTTTAAATGCCATCTGAAAAACTTTAAATTAGCTATTATATGCCTCAAGAATGCTTCCATCTAGCCAAGCTACTTTAAATGCCTGATTGATGGAATGCTACTGAGATGGTTGTCTTTCCGACAGGTTTTTGATCACCTCTCAGACCAAGGTCCTTTTTGCACGGCTACTCAGTTTGGCTGGACGACCATCTCTAGGAAAAGTCCTGGTGATTCCAGTCTTCTTACATTTCACAATTATTGAGATAACAGTGCTCTTAGGAACACTCGGTGCTTCAGAAATGGTTGCCTTGAAGTGTGCCTAATTACAATTTTATCAAAGAAGTCTACAGAGAGTTAATTGGACTTCATGGCTTGGTTTTTGTCCTAACATGCTGTGTGAATTGCGGAACCTTCTATACACTGGTGTGTGCCTTTCAAATTCTAGATACACTATATCTCAAGAATAATTAAAGCAAACAGGAAACACCTGACCACAATTTGCCACAATGTCAGAATACTTACATGAATAACACAGTACATATTTTAATTTTTTAATAAATTTGCAGACCTTTCTGAAAATATGTTTTCATTTGTTATTATGTGTTATAATGTGTAGATTGATAAGCAAAGATGGAAAGTGTATCTATTTAAACTTAAAATCTCCAGTTCAATCCACCATAGCACAGGGTGAGCCATAAAGAAGTACCACCTTTCAAACGTTTATTCTATAAAAACGCTACAAGATAAAATAAATTTCATTGCAACACAAAAAAGGGTATTCAAAATAGATTTTTTTCACTGTGTTTTAAAAATGATGCCATCAAGATGGTGGCCATCATTAACGATACATTCTTCGAGACAATTTCTGAGTGCTCGCATGACTCATTTGGCCATTTCAAAGGAAACAGTGGCAATTTTGTGGCAAATAGGGTCCTTGAGGGCTTCATGGTTTTGAGGTCAGTGTGTGTGTACCTTCGACTTGAGATAGCCCCACAAGAAGAAATCACATGGAGTGAGATCAGGCGAACGTGAAGGCCACCCGACATCGCCGTGCATGGAGATCAGCTTCCCCGGAAACATCTCCCGCAAAACTTGCATGGATCTTCGCGCTGTATGAAATGTTGCTCTGTTCTGTTGAAACCAGGCATCCATCACATCCATTTCTTCCAGTTGGAGCCACAAAAAATTCTCTAGCATTTCAATGTAACGTTCTGAAGTTATGGTAACCATTGCTCCCCCCTCCTCAAAAAAGTAAGGGCCTACAATGCCAAATTCTGCAACGACGCATCAAACTGTAACACACTCACTGTGCAGGGGTCTCTGCTGAAGTTCACGAGTGTTGGCTTCAGCCCAATAGTGAAAGTTTTGCTTATTTACACAACCTTTCAAATGGAAATGTGCCTCGTTGCTGCACATGATGGTGACATCTCGATGAATGGTTTGCAGAATGTTCGTGTACAACTCTCTACGGCTCTCCCAGTCTATCTCAGTGAGTTCTTGCAGTACCATCATTTTGTATGGATGGAAATTAAGGTCCTCATGCAAAATTCTCCTCAAAGACATGTTGGAAATGTCTAAGGCAGAAGCATGTTTGCATGCTGAACGTCTAGGAGACTGCAAAATTGATGCCCTTATAGCTTGGATGTTTTCAGGAGTTCATAAAGTCTGAGAACGGCATGGAGATTTTCTGTTTTCTGCAATGTTGTACCCATCTGTCTACATTTAGCCACTCACTGAAGAATTGTTTTCTGATTTGGGACGTCACCGTTAGGAGGAATACTGAAGTACGTTCAGAAGGTGCATTGCATAGCGATGATGGACTCATTGTTTTTGAAGAATGCTTCAACAGCAAAAGCACAGTGCACACCGGACCAAGGCATGTTGCTGACTGAAAACTACAAGGTACTGTATCACCTATCAAAGGACCCCCACCCCAACCCACTTGGCTGACTCTACCTCGCACAATGAGCTGTGGTGTTTAAATAAAAATGAATCATAATGTTTAGGAATTTAAAAGATTTATATAGTATTTGTAAAAAAAATGAGAAGTGCAATGCAAAAAAAGTTTAGAAGACCATAATTGTTTCTTTCAAATCTTTGATGTTTAAACTCCTAACTTTTTGTTAGTATTTTGGAGAAGAAATTTAACATTTTTCTGTTCCCAAAGTGCTTTCCGCATTTGGCTCTATTTGTAAAATACAAATATACTGTAGCTTTTTATAGTATTTACAATCAGATACTATGAGTACTTTATTCCTACTTTAAGCACATACTTATTCTCTTAATAGAAGGTAATTTTAGTACCTTGAACATCAAATCATTTTTTCATGAATGCTATGTAATAGTCACATAACTAGCCAAAGCAATGTGATGTACGCTTTACCTGTCACATTTCTTAACTTCTGCAAGTTTCTTGCTTCCTGTGAAATTTTACAGTAGAATGTGATCCTGATGAAAATGTATGTGAATTTTTTCAGTGTTATTAAAATTTGCAGTAATAATTTGTGTTTCACAATGAATTTCAAACCGATATTTCCACTTTGCCTTGTAGTTGCTATTCTGTAATCATGTATTTTCCAGATTAGAGTAGCAAAGTATAAATGCTGCATTAAAACATTTATGGTTCTGTAAAAGATTTTTTAATGCTTAATGTATACCTCCTTTTCTAGTCTCGATCACGTCAAGAGGATCCAGAACAGCTTCGATTAAAGCAGAAAGCCAAAGAGGTACAATATTCTTTTTTTACATGTTATTAAAATGAGACAAAATGGAAGTGAAAGGAAGACAAAAATGAATAAAGTGTGTAATTTTTTTAATTTCTTTTAAATAGATGCAGCAGCAAGAGCTGGCACAAATGAGGCAACGAGATGCCAATCTCACAGCGTTAGCGGCAATAGGACCAAGAAAGAAAAGAAAAGTAGATTTGCCGGGACCTGGGACCATAACTGAGGTGAGACTATTAGGGGTGGGAATTGTCAGGGGCCTCAAGAATTAAAAATACTGTTTTTTCAATGTTATATAATATATTAAGAATTGAGATTCAGTTCTGCAATATATTGTAATTGATTCAGTTTTTTTTTTTTATTGAAGTTTAAAGTTGAAATCAAATATCCTTGTAGGTAAAAATGTAAGACTCTTACACCTAATTCTGAAAAGTAAGACTGGGAATATTCAGTTACAGCACATAGTCTGACCTGTATTCTGTGTGAGTTCTTTTCATGTTTGTTGGATAGCTGTCAACAGATAATTGAGATTTTATACTGTATTTAAAATATTGTTTGAATATCCAAATGTGTATTTAAAATTTTCAGGACTGCATGCAAGCATGTTGCCATTGAGTATATGTAAAAAACATTGTAGTGCTTTACATCTGCTTTTACTTTATTTTAATCACATTGGCCTCCTCTATTGCTCGTGTAGCTTTTTTACAGTAGAGCACTTGTGGAGATGAACTTTAGCCATTCAAGATGTGAGCAAAACATTCATAGGAGTTTAAGCTGAGGTTTCTTACATCTTCATTTTTACTTTCTTTAGTAAAAATCAGCCTTTAAGAATTCCCATAAGCTGGAGTTGCAGTCATAATCCTTTGTAGTTTTTCAGAATACATGATTTTAGAACTTGCAAAGTTTTTGTTTCATTTTAAGCTGATTTTTCACTGTACTACTGAAATAAACAAAATTAACTCAAACACAGGAGTAAGTGTGCCTTGGTATTTAATATAGGAAACTCTGCAGCAGTGTTAACATTTGCAGTACACCCTCAGATTGAATGCCTTTTGCTGTTGTGGTCCACCCAGGCTGGCACTGCCACCTGAACCCGACACAGACAAGTGTGGGACACAAGTTCAAGGCACACACGCTGTTTTTCTTTTTACCTTGTGGACAACGCCTTCCCCGTTTCCACAAGCCCAGCACAGTCCAAAGCACCAACACAGCACAATACAATAAGTCTTCCTTCACTCTTTTCCTTCTCCTCCACTCCTCAGGTCAAGCTTCGTCTTCCTCCTCCCGACTCTGGTTCCCCAAGAAGTGGCTGCTGGCTCCTTTTATAAGGCACCCAGAAGTGCTCCAGGTGCTTGATTACTCATTTCCAGCAGCACTTCCGGGTGTGGCAGAAGAACTGCCCATAAGGGCTCAGCAGCTCCTGCTGCAGAATCCCCTGGCGGTGCCTGCGGATCCCAACAGGGCTGCACCAAACTTCAACTCACATGAAGTACCTGCAGGAGTCTGCGGCACCGCTGCAACCCAGGGGGGTTGCCATCTAGCGTCCCGGGGGAGGTAACGCTCTGGCCATGCTTGCTCCCCCGGTCCTCCCAGCATGGAGGACTCCCGGCCACACGCTACACTGCACATAGGCTCATAACATGCATTATCTTTTACACTGCAACAGAGGGCATACCACAAATGTTAGAACTGGTACACAGACATTCATAGCTATACATAGCTCAAACATGGAAGTAAAAAAAGCAATCTTAATATCTGTCCCCAGTGTATACCAAGATGTAAAATATTGCTGTTTTCAACTGCATCACCCCACCCATCCCCTAGAGAATATATATTATTCACCTTTGCAATTTAAAATTTTAAAATCCCAGGGTAGGACATATCAGTTCAATATACAATGCATTCTGTGATCATGAAATTGATTTCCATAAAGTACTGTACAAACAGGTTTAAAAAACACTGAAGCTAAAAACTTAATATGTATCACTTTGTGCTAACTCCAGATATCATTATAGCATTTTGTTTTATAAAGTAATGACTAATACTTTTATTTTTAAACACTCTATCCATCGTTTTGTTTGTTGTCATGTTTTGCTCCCAGTTAGATTCCTTCTAGAATAATCAGTCAGTCAGTCAGTCTTTATTATTTTCAAAACTATTAACAGTGCAATGTGCTTTTCAAATAAAACAAGATTACAATACATCACCAGAATAAAGATCATGAGTAGAATAAACTGAAAAACCCTCTACTGGTAAATTTTCTGTGAAGGTTGACACAAGTATCTTTGTGATGTAGATCATTAAATAAAACACTGTACATTTTAATTGGTAAGAATTATTTTTAAAAAATCATTGTTCTTTAGATGAATAGGGTAGTAAATCAAGTTTCCTCCAGCTTATCACAAATGTAGGCTTTACTCCACTGACTTCTTGTGTGGAGTAGCCGTGACTGTTTGCTTTGGTAGTTTGGCATCCCCTTAAATGGCTGGTTCATGCCAGTGCTGAAAATTACAGTCTTGTTTCAAATAACATTGTACCGGTACTAGAAAAGGCACATTCAGTAAAAGAATCAATGGACAGAAATAAAAATGAAGGAAACAATGTCAATATTTTGAATTGCATATATTCATATGCATGGACAAACATGCCAGAAAAAGCAAACTCAAAAGAGAGAAAGTTTCAAGCAAAAAAATTTAAAAGTATGATGTGTTAACAGTAGAAACAGAAAAGAAAAATGCTGAGAGGGTAGCAAGTTATTGTACATTAAGTATAACCTTGTTAACAGAAGAAGTGAAAAAAATTATATCTAGTATCAATGTATGCAGAAGCATCAGTATGAAACACATATAGTAAGTGGCAACTGCTAAAGCAAAAGAAAACATTTGGAGCATGAAAAGATTTAGACTGCGAGATAACATAAGGTTTGAAATTGCTTAAGGTACAAAAGTGATTGGAGTTGACAAACACGTAAATGGAACAATATCAAATTTATATGAAAGTGGAAATATAAGTAGTTAAGTGGAAGCTTGCAGATTTCTAATGGAGATTGTTTGTAGTAGAGCCTTGTTAAACCAGTCGTTCTTTTATTGAGATAAGGCCTCACATTGACAAAATAGTATTTGTGCATACAGAATGTCTGAAAGAAAAATGTGAATACATTTATTAGTATATAGAGGCTTGATGTGTAAAGTTAATATGCAGAAAAGTTAATATACAGTGGATACCTACTGACCTAGATAAAACATCCTTCCAAATTTCAGCATTTTAAGTAAACGGGAAATAGTGTTTTCATTGATGAATAAGTCAGTAAGTCAGTCAACTTTGGTCAAATCTCCATAATGTTGTAAAATTCAAGATGGGGAAAGGTACGGAAAGTTAAGAATTACAAAACACAATGATAATTTACATAGGAAGGGTTGTACAGTGTCGCAGTAAATTACGTCTTTTGCCGTCACAGTTTTAACAGTATAGGCTTGAACATCGTATGCCCAAAATTTAACAGCTCATGTTCTATCTCCTTACTTTTTGCAGATGTTCTAATTCTTTTAACAGTTCAACTTTTGTTGTTAATGTTAAAAAATACACTTGCAGTCTAACCAAAAAAAAATCATCAAGAAATAATTATTTTTAACAAAAGTTCATGTGCCATCATTATTGACACCCCTAGAAATTCCATCCAGTCATCCATCCATCATCCAACCAGCTATATCCCAACACAGGGTCATGGGGGTCTGCTGGAGCCAATCCCAGCCAACACAGGGCACAAGGCAGGAAACAAACCCTGGGCAGGGCGCCAGCCCACCACAGGGCACACACGCATACCCACCCACACACCAAGCACACACCAGGGACAATTTAGAATCGTCAATGCACCTAACCTGCATGTCTTTGGACTGTGGGAGGAAACCAGAGTACCCGGAGGAAACCCACGCAGACATGGGGAGAACATGTAAACTCCAAGCAAGGAGAACAAGGGAAGCGAACCCGTGTCTCCTAACTGCGAGGCAGCAGCGCTACCCACTGTGCCGCCCAACCCCTAGAAATTCTTATGAGCAAATTGTAACAGAAGCATTTTTTCCATTTATATCTAATTTTAAATTGATCGTATTCTGTAGAAACTTTCAGTCCGTAAACCATGACTTCCTGTTTCACTCGGGTATAAAAATATGGTGGTACAGAGGCCAAATACCCTTTGAGAATCAGAATCAGATTTATTGTTCAAGTATGAACGCATACAAGGAATTTGACTCCGGTTTTGGTGACTCTCCAGTTATAAGTTACATAATCAACATACACAAATCAGTTTATCACACACTAGAGAGTGTAAAAAAAGACAGAGAATGTAAATATATATACCATATATATATATATATATATATATATATATATAAACTAACCATTTGTGAGCTTGATGGCCTATGGGGAAAAAGCTGTTTTTATATGTTTGTTTTGGCGTGTATTAATCTGTAACGCCTGGCTGATGGAAGAAGTTGATTTTCCTAGCCCATTTCATGACTCTGGAATAACACAGGTCCAATAAGTTGGGGAGACTGGCACCAATGATATTTTCTACAGACCTGATTATTCAACATCGCCTCTTTTTGTCATGTTTAGTCACTGATCCGAACCACACTTGTACAGATGAGCTGAGAACGGACTCAAATGACTGCTGTGTAAAACTGAATCAGCAGTTCCTGTGGCAGTTTGAACTTCCTCAGCTCTCGTAGAAAGTACATTTGCTGTCGTGCGTTTTTTATGATGGATCCTACATTGGTCTCCCAATTCAAGTCAGAGGAGATTATACATCCCAAAAACATGAAGGTTTCCACAACTTTCACAGCAGTATTAATATTAAGTATGGAGAGAGAGGATAATATTGTGAGACCTCTCCTAAAATCCACTGTCATCTCCACAGTTTTGAGAGTGTTTAGCTCCAGATTGTTAGGACTACACAAAAGGGCCAGCTGCTCAACCTCCCCGTCTGTATGCTGACTCGTCACCATTCCCAATGACCCCAATGATTATTTATCCATCAACAAAGGTAAGATAAAAGAAATACAATTAAAATGAGAGAAAAGTGTATTGACCTTAATATGTCAGGGAATGGCTAAAACAAAATTGCTACTTGCCTGAAAATTCCCATTTATACAGTTAAAGCAATAATTAAAAAGTTCAAATCTAACTGGAACTGTTACCAACTTACCTGGAAGAGGACACAACTTTATTTGCCTCCATGCACAGAGAGCAGGATGGTAAGAGAGGTAAAAAAAATACACAAAGATCACTGTTGGAAAAATACAGAAATACATAGCATCTTGCAGCCACCAAGTCTCTTAAATTACCATCAGATGCCATCTTCATGCTAACAGATTATTTGGAAGCATGCCATAAAAGGCCTTCCCAGTTATTTAACCACAAACATACGAGGGTTGTCTGGGTTCCGCGCGGAATCACTCGAAATAAGTAGCCAAGGATTTTTTTTTCTATTTTTCTCATGTACTTCGATCCTTTTTAAACTTTTTCCAAGTATTCACCGCCAACATCAATGCACTTTTGGGCTCTTCTGACCCACGCCGCAAAACACTCGCGAAAGGCTGTCTTTGGGAGGTTGTCCGGCTGTTCTTTGACAGCTGCAATCAGTTCCTCTCGAGTTTTCGAAGTGGCCTCGCAGGGGTTCTTTCACCTTCGGGAAGAGCCAAAAGTCACATGGTGCAAGATCGATTGGCCATTGTTGAACTTGTCAAGGAAAAACTTGCACCATTCCACGCGAGCTTGCTTTTGTTCCACAGTCAGCAGCCTTGGAACCCATCGGGCACATTTCTTTGTAAAGCCAAGATCTCGTCGAATGATGGTGTCGACAGCATACCGGGTCATCCCAAGTTCCAGGGCAATTTTCCTGATGGTCACACGACCATCTTCTTCCAGGAACTCCTTCACACAATTAGCATTTCTGCCATCAGTCGAACTTTGCGGTTTCGGTTCATGTTCTTCATCATCAAAGTTGAAGTGGCCTGTGCTGAAGCGCTGGAACCACTTAAAAACCATCGTCTTCTTTGGAGCATTCTTCTTGAAGATGCGAGAAAGTTTTTGGCAGCACTCTTTAGCTGTTAAACCATCAGACAAGTCATAAAAAATAATCACTCAAAAGTCACGCACGCACGGAGTCGGGAGCTTTGCCGCTAGCGCCGGCTGTGCACTCTCAGTTCGTTTGCTTCTCCTGTTCATTCTGAAGGAAGAGAGAGAGCAAAACATGTGAACAAAAACGTGCAACCACTTGAATAATCCCTCTACACAGCAGAACAGGTTTCGACAGGCTGACACTCGACAAACGATAAAATTCCGCGCGGAACCCAGACAACCCTCGTAAGTGCCTGGAGTTTGCTAAACACTACTGGAATTTTGACTGGATGGAGCTGTGTTCTATGGTCAGATGGAAAGAAAATTGGGCGTTTGGTTTTCAAACCCTCTAGGTGGACTTGGTATGAAAAGAATAGTGGGTATACCCAAAAAGAACCACTGTCAAGTATAGTGGGCATTATTACTCTGATATTGTGGGTCTGTTTTTCCTCCAAAATAATAATTCATTTTGACTCCATGAAATATCAAAAGATTTTAAATTTAAATCTGGCTTCCTCTGCCAAGAAACTAAAACTGGGTCATTGTTGGGCGTTCCAGCTGGACAGTGATCTAAAACAGATGTTCAACTCAATACAAAAATGGATAAAGGAGCTCAAAATCAATCTTATGCCATGGACGTCTCAGTCCCTGCATCTAAACCCCATTGAACACCTGTGGCTGAGATGAAGAGGAGAGTGCGCTAGAGAGGACCTAGGACACCTTTGATGATCTGGAGAGATTCTGTAGTGAAGAAGTCTCTTGGGGACATTATTCTCATTTTTATATGGCACTTTTCTTATCCTGTTGATCCCATTTTTTATTTCTTTAAAAATGATAAAAACCTTTTTACCAAAGAAAAAGGACACAGGTTCCGATTATAAGATGTTATAGAAGACTCAGTTCTTTTTATTGACAAATGGAGGTTGTACAAAACACCAAATGCACAAGTGCCAATAATTGTGGAAGGTGTGGTTTTGTTAAAAATTATTTCTTCATATGGAATTATTTTCTCAGAATAAATGTACTTCAGTTAAAGTTTGAATTTCTGTCATTTTTTTCAGAGTGAGAGTAAGAATATTCACCAAAATGTGATTTCTTTATAAAGTTTTTAGCTCATCTTTACCAGATTTGTCAATAATTGTAAAGGGGACTATATATATATGTGTATATATATAATGGTAAGATGTTTTGAAAGCTGTCAGAGAAGAGTGATCAAATCGAAAACAAGGGCAAATGCAAAAAGATAACTGCTGAGGGGGAACATTGGGACCGCAGGATTTATTACATAGAATTACTTGATCACTTAAATAGAAGTGTCTTCATAAAAGTAAGAGTACGGTTGGATTATGAACAAATATAGAGCAACCTTAAATGCCACAGTATTGGGAAAAAGATAACATCTAAATAAAATGAATACTGTGTTGAATGTTGAATTTGTCTTGATTTTCTGGGCCTCCTGCTCTGATTTTGACCTCTGAACAGTCAGTACCAACAAAGCAATTCATGTTTGCACTTTGTATATTTAAGGGTGTGTATCATAAAATATGTAGGTAAGTAAAATGATTCATTGGTCATCAGTGTTGAATGTCAATATGACACGTACCACTGAGCTAATCTAGTATGCTTTACAAATGTACATTTTGTTTGTGTCATATTATTTTTCATCTCTGGTTTCTTTTTCCCCCAGGGCTCAGGATCAAGTGGATCTCTTTCAGGCAGCTCTGCGGTCAACACGACCAGACAGTTCACAAGACAAAGGATCACAAGGGTCAACCTCAGGGACCTCCTCTTCTGTTTAGAGAATGAGCCCCAGATGAGACATTCACACCTTCTTTACCGAGCATTCCTTAAATAGCACTGCAGCAAAGGCAGCAAAGACTGGTTGCATTGTGGGAAGGATAAAACGGACTCCTTTTTATACATTTTATTGAGAGGGCTTTTGTATCTTCTAGATGGACAATTGTGTAAGAAGAACACTGAAAAATTCTAACTTTTCACAGTTTTATATTTCTGTTTATAAAAATGTTCAGTAAGAAAGTTTCTATCAAATATTATTGTAATTATTATTATTGTTTGTATTATTTTATTATTACAGCCTATGGATTATTTGACTGGACAAAACTTGTTATTCATCATTTAACTGAGTTGCCTTCTTGCCAAAATAAAGCCATATATATCCATACCTGACATAGAAAGGCTGAGCAATTAATGTTTGGTTGCTTTTTTATACGTATTTATTTTTCTCTAATTCTGTCTAGCTAATCAGTAGCTTCTATGATTTAGGTACCTCCAATTATTTTTATATGTTCATGTCTGGGATTAATTTAAATTTTTGTCAGAAAAATAATATTATTTATCTTTCAGTTTGTTCGTTCTTTATCTGTTTGATTTTTATAATAAAAGAAATTTAAAAGAAAATATATCATTTGTGTTCTAGCTTTTAACATCCTTGTTGCATGGTGATTATAAAGGCCGCCTAAGCCTATAAACATACGTTCGTTATTTGAATGTTTAAATAAATCTTATGAAAGCATAATACTTATTTGAAACATTTCTTTTCAAACAAAACTGTAAAGACTTAATAACGTTTTGCATAAATATATTTTAATTGCACTGTTTTTTTTTTTGTTTTTTTTTTTTAAGCAGTTTTACTTTTTTCCTAATAAGAAAGATGGTGTCAGTAAAGGATGTTTTTAAATATAGACAAATTGTTTAAAAACTTTTCTGGAAAAAAAAGAGACAGTAATTGTAAATAACTGTGGCACATAACTGTAATATAGACCATAATTATTTTGCTAAGAAAATGTAAAAAAAGAAAAAATATTCTCAAGGCAAGCGAACTTTAATGAGAACAAAGTCTAGAATTAATTCCTGTCTTTGTACCTATTTTTTTATTAGATATACTAATGGGTTCTTTATATTTTTTGCAAGTATTGTATTAAATTGTCTAAGAGTTGTACTTTTATGAATGTAAATACTTTATTTTTTCCAGTTCTGTTGTGCATACTTTTCTTAGTTCTTTGCAGAACAAAGCAAAAAATGAGGAATTAAATTAATGTGTAAACAGAATGCTAATCAGTATTTGTACCGAAACCAGAAACCTGTTACACCTTTGACCTCTTTCTACAGAAAAATGAAAACATACCAAGCTTATGTATCCCCTTTTCTTGTAAATTTTGCACAGTCATATGTTTATATGTAAATAGTTTACTTAAAAACAAAGTTTTTAATTGCTATTGTTTTATATAGGATTGAAAGAGAACTAAACTCCTTCATTAAAAAAAAGAAATTTATCTCTTCCTTAGTGTCCTGTGTTCCCTTCTCATTCCAGCAAACCCATTTGGCTGTGCTGTATTTCCAGTAACACCAGACAGGCCAGCAGTCTGCTCACGGATGTGTTAACAGTCACAAGTGAAACCTTTAAAGAAGCGCTACGCACACATTGGATTCATCCCCCGTACAGTGCCCTCCACAACATCTGGGACAAAGGCACACTTTACCTCTCTGCCGCGTAGTTTACAAATCAAACCATTAATATGTGACGAAAGTGCACATCGCAGAGTTTAAGAGAATTTGGTCACACCATGTAAAAATGATAGCACTTTTTATACACCACCCATTTTAGGGCACCATAATATTTGAGACACAGCAATGGCAGGTATGCTATAGCAGTCATATTTCATACTTTGTTTCATATTCCATGCATGCAATGACTGCTTGAAGTCTGTGAGTCATAGACATCACCAGGTGCTGAGGATCTTCTCTAGTGATGCTCCTCCAAGCACCAAGTCAGCTTCTACGGGGGTTTGACCTCGTAAGTCTTCCCTTCAACATTTTTAATGAAATTTTATCCAATTTTTAGGCTTTGAAAAACTCCTGTTTTGCCTTGTAGGTGTGTTTGGGATCATTATATCATTATCTTGTTATTGGATGAAGTGCCTTCCAATGAGTTTGGAGGTATTTATTGGAACTTGAGCAGATAAGATGTTACTATACACCTCAGAATTCATTGCACAAATGCCGTCAGCAGTGATAACATCAGTGAAGACAAGTGTGCCATTACCTGTGGCAGCCATACACGCCCAAGCCATAACACCTCCACCATCATGTTTAACAGATGAGGTCATATGATTTTGGACCTTGTGCAGTTCCTTTTAGTCACCACACTCCTCTGTTGCCATCACTCTGATGCAGGTTTATCTTTGTATGATCTGTCCACAAGACCTTTTTTCAGAATTCTGCAGTTATTTTTGGAAAATGCAATCTGGTTATCTTGTTTTTATGGCTAACTAGTGGTTTGAATCATGCAGTGTGGCCTCTGTATTTCAGTTCATGACGTCTTCTTCATATAGTCTCTGACACATCCACATCTGCCTCCTGAAGACTGTGTATGATCTGTTAGACAGGTGTTTTCTTTACCATAGTGTGGATTCTTCTGTCATCACCTCGGACCTTCTTCATTCCTCTCCTTGACATACCTGCCCATCACCTCCTCGTCTCCTCTGTTCCCTTCACCAACATGCCCATTGAAATCTGCTCCAATCACCACTTTCTGTCCCTTGGGTACACTGTTCATTACTGCATCCAACTCACTCCAAAAATCTTCATTCTCATCCATTGCACACCCAACTTGCGGTGCATATGCACTAATAACATTCATCATCACACCTCCAATCCATAATCATTACTCTGCCTGACACTTTTTCACCTCCAAAACACTCTTGACATACTGTTCCTTCAGAATAACTCCTACCACATTTCTCCTCCCATCCACACCATGACAGAACAATTTGAATCCACTTCCGATCCACCTGGCCTTACTCCCCTTCCATTTAGTCTCTTGCACGCACAATATATCAACCTTCCCTCTCTCCATCATACTGTATCTGCTAACTCTCTCCCCTTACCAGTCATACTGCCAGCATTCAAAGTTCCTACCCTCAGTTCCACTCTCTTTACTTTCCTCCTGTCTCTGGACACGTCTCCCCCCTCTTCTTCTGCCAACAGTAGCCCAATTTCCACCAGCACCCTGGTGGCGGTGGTTGTTAACTCGGGGTTTGACCGATCCGGTATGGAAATTTGTATTGTTGTCCGTCCACATATTGATTTGGCCAAATTTTTTACACCGGATGCGAAAAAACGTAACCCTCCCCATTTATCCGGGCTTGGGACCGTTCAAGCAACTGTCTGGCTTGGCTGCTTTGCAATGGAAATGTTAACAGAGAGCTTACTTACTCTTGCACAACTGCTTCAGAAATCATCAGTTCATCCATATTTATGTGAGCATTTACATAAAAAGGCAATGAATGCAAAAAAGGTTTACCACATTTCTAAAACTGTGCTAGCTTTCCATTATTATGGCCAAAACTGGGCACATTTATTTCTTAAAACGTTTCCAGTGTGTGGTGTTATTTTGAAATCAATTATCTGTCTGTGCCTAATTCTTATTAAACACTTTGATAGCTGGAATCATTCCACAGAGATCTTCCATTCAATCAGGGTCGTTTCTGGGCATAGGTGGTCTAAGCAGGCGCCCTCTAGTAGTCACGGCACCTTACTGCAACCCATGTACAGTGTCCATTTTAGGACATCCTCCTCCCTCCGAAAAAACTCCATCCTTCCTACTACCTTCGACAAAATATTCCTCCTCCCTGCGAGGAATCCCCAGTCACCCCTCCTCTCCCAACCCAAAACGTTGTCAGGACCGGACAGGAACACAAAGAAAAGTTGATGTTGTGCGCCTCAGCAGCGCCTACACAATCTGTTACCCAGAAGCGGCCCTGGGCGATGTGACATTTTGTTTAAACACTTGGCCTCGAAGCAAGTGTCCAATTATTTTGTTTTGTATTATCTTCGCAAGACCGAACACCGTCTTAACGTCTGACAAACTACACAGTGCAACAATAACACGAACAACAACAAAGATGATGATGATGCCAATAATAATAATAATTCTCAAACTGTAGCGTATATGTGACAGACATGACGAAATAAAATGACACTACCAAAATGGCAACAGGACTGTAGCTCTTAAGTGAATTGCTAAAAGCTGATTTAACCCAAACTACGATCATCTCCCAAATGGACATACATTATTAAAACTTGTGCTGAAACTTAGCAAATATCGTCCTCTTTTGATCACCGCCATTTGTCAGATTCGCTCAGGACACACTAAAGCAGTTGAGCGTTTTTTTTTTTTGTTTTGTTTTGTTTTGATAGGTAGATTGCAATATTTGCATACATCAGCATACGGTAGATAGGAATTGTGGGAAAAGATTCCTATTTAAAGGTAATCCTTATACTGTATTCTCAGTTTCACCGAATGTTGTCATATTAGGCTAAGTTTTCAATTTATTTTATTAATTGAAATGACACATATATAATATGGTAAATATATATAACTGTTTACAGTTTTAGCAGTAATCTAAGTGTTTCTTCGTTACTTTTCTTTAGAGAAACGTTAAAAGAAATAAAACTACTAATACAGCCTGATTCCTCCTTGTTTTCTGAAATGGCACGCCTCAAGAGTGTATTTTTCTATGTTGCTATAACTGGACATTCTCAATTTGGGAATTTGAGGTCCTAGATATTTCATTGTCCCCAGTCCTGTCTCCAAGTCTCAATGTGCAGGTCTGGCAGTCCTCTCAAAGCAAAGGGGCTGGTGGGGCGCGATTTACAACTTCGCCAAATGCAGCAAAAATCCCAGAACCAGCTCTGCCTTCAATAATAACTGTGAGAGCCTGTGTCACCAGTGAGAAATCGCTCAGGAGCCACACTTCTCCATTACGCATCCACACACACGGAAATCTGAATCAGAAAGCACTTGCGTACCTAGTTGAGCTAAAAGGAATTCATCTCATCTGACTGGGCTTCTCACATCTAATTGTGAAATTGTTATATAAAATATCCCACAGGGTAGGAAAAGTTACAAAGTACAGTTAATTCATTACTGTACTTAAGGACATTTTCACGTATCCGGACTTTACTTAAGTAGTTTTAGCTGGGAACACTTTTGACTTTTACTCCGTTACATTTTATAGCAAATATCTCAACTTTCTACTCCAATATGTCTACATGGCGATGAGTCACATTTACAGTTACATGAATTGTTCGTTCTTCTTGTGAATTATGGGGAAGCGATTCAATAGAGCAAAAAAAGTATGGCGGGCCATTGTAACATTTAAACCATTTTCCTTGAGATCAGCTGTTACATTGCTGATATCATCGGTTTTAAATTTGATATCAAGCTTCTGAAATTTAATATAAAAATTGAAAAGCTCAATATCAAGTTTTACAGGTGTGATCTCAAGTTTTATAAGCCTAAAATCAAATTTTATAAACATGATATCAAAATGACCAAATATGATGTGAGAGTTTAAAATGTATATCCATTAGCATGTAAGCTCTCGTATGAAATTTCAAAAGGTGACATCAAATTTTAAAACCTTGATATCAAATTTCAAAAGCGTGATATCAAATTTAAAAGTTTGATTTCAAACATTACAATCTTAATAGCCATTTTCAGAAATCCATCCGTCCATCCATCCATTATCCAACCCGCTATATCCTAACTACAGGGTCACGGGGGTCTGCTGGAGCCAATCTCAGCCAACACAGGGCGCAAGGCAGGAAACAAACCTAGGGCAGGGTGCCAGCCCACCGCAGATTTTCAAAAATGTCATATCAAATTTCAAAAGCCAATATCAAATTTTAAAACCTAGGCATCAAATTTCAAAAGTAATTTTTAAATATATCACATTTATGAAATTTGAAATCAGGCTTGTAAAATTTGATATCCCACTTTTAAAGTTTGATATCAAGGTTTTGAAATTTGATATCAACTTTGAGGATGTTAATATCAAATTTCAAAAGCTCGATATCAAATTTTACAAGTGTGATATCAAGATTTATAAACTTAAGATCAAATTTTATAAATGTGATACGAAAATTACCAAATATGATGTAAGAGTTTAAATTGTATATATATTAGCATTTAAGCTCTCATACGAAATTTCAAAAGGCAACATCAAATTTTAAAACCTTGATATCAAATTTAAAAGCTTGATATTAAACATTACAATGTTAATATACATTTTCAAAAATTTCATGTCAAGTTTCAAAAGAGCAATATCAAATTTTAAAAACCTAGGCATCAAATTTCGAAAGTAATTTTTAAAAATATCACATTTATGAAATTTGAAATCAGGCTTATAAAATGTGATATCAAGGTTTTGAAGTGTGCTATCATTTGAACTCCTTAGGAGCAGTCTTTAGCAAGATATTTGAGAAGGGTAATGCTCAATCAGAGAAGTTTGGAATAAGTTGCCTGTTCCACCTACTGAACCAAGTAAAGATCTTAATTGCTTTTTATTGACATGGCGAGGCTGGTGGTGAGAAGCTGACACTTTTTCCACCTGTGGCTTGATCATTCTCCCACCTACAGAATCTTTTGCCGTGGTACAATTTTCTTGGGGTTAATTACCAAGCCCACTGCAAATGAATAAGATAGATAGATAGATAGATAGATAGATAGATAGATAGATAGATAGATAGATAGATAGATAGATAGATAGATAGATAGATAGATAGATAGATAGATAGATAGATAGATAGATAGATAGATAGATAGATAGATACTTTATTAATCTCAAGGGGAAATTCACATACTCCAGCAGCACCTTAATGATACAAAAAAAATAATATTAAATTAAAGATTGATAATAATGCAGGTAAAAAACAGACAATATCTTTGTATAATGTTAATGTTTAAACCCCCGGTGGAAATGAAGAGTCGCATAGTTTGGGGGAGGAACGATCTCCTCAGTCTGTCAGTGGAGCAGGACAGTGACAGCAGTCTGTCGCTGAAGCTGCTCTTCTGTCTGGAGATGATACTATTAAGTGGTTGCAGTGGATTCTCCATAATTGATAGGAGCCTGCTGAGCGCCCGTCGCTCTGCCACAGATGTTAAACTGTCCAGCTCCATGCCAACAATAGAGCCTGCCTTCCTCATCAGTTTGTCCAGGCATGAGGCGTCCTTCTTCTGAATGCTGCCTCTCCAGCACACCACCGCGTAGAAGAGGGCGCTCGCCACAACCGTCTGGTAGAACATCTGCAGCATCTTATTGCAGATGTTGAAGGACACCAGCCTCCTAAGGAAGTATAACTGGCTCTGTCCTTTCTTGCACAGAGCATCAGTATTGGCAGTCCAGTCTAATTTATCATCCAGCTGCACTCCCAGGTATTTATAGGTCTGCACCATCTGCACACAGTCACCTCTGATGATCATGGGATCCATGAGGGGTCTGGGCCTCCTAAAATCCACCACCAGCTCCTTGGTTTTGCTGGTGTTCAGGTGTAGGTGGTTTGAGTCGCACCATTTAACAAAGTCATTGATTAGGTCCCTAAACTCCTCCTCCTGCCCACTCCTGATGCAGCCCACGATAGCAGTGTCATCAGCGAACTTTTGCACGTGGCAGGACTCCGAGTTGTATTGGAAGTCCGATGGATATAGGCTGAACAGGACCGGAGTAAGTACAGTCCCCTGTGGCGCTCCTGTGTTGCTGACCACAATGTCAGACGTGCAGTTCCCAAGACACACATACTGACGTCTGTCTTTAAGATAGTCCACGATCCATGCCACCAGGTATGAATCTACTCCCATCTCTGTCAGCTTGTCCCTAAGGAGCAGAGGTTGGATTGTGTTGAAGGTGTTAGAGAAGTCTAGAAACATAATTCTTACAGCACCACTGCCTCTGTCTAAGTGGGAGAGGGATCGGTGTAGCATATAGATGATGGCATCCTCCGCTCCCACCTTCTCCTGATATGCAAACTGCAGAGGGTCGAGGGCGTGTTGAACCTGAGGCCTCAGGTGGTGAAGCAGCAGCCTCTCCATGGTCTTCATCACATGTGATGTCAGAGCAACAGGCCGGAAGTCATTCAGCTCACTAGGACGTGATACCTTTGGGACTGGGGTGATGCAAGATGTTTTCCAAAGCCTCGGGACTCTCCCCTGTTCCAGGCTCAGGTTGAAGATGCGCTGTAGAGGACCCCCCAACTCCGATGCACAGACCTTCAGTAGTCGTGGCGATACTCCATCTGGACCCGCTGCTTTGCTGGCATGAAGTCTCCTCAGCTCTCTGCTCACTTGCGCTGTTGTAATTATGGGTGGGGATGTCTCTCCTATGCTGGTATCAGCAGAAGGATTTGTGGAGGGTGCAGTACTCCGAGGTGAGAGTGAGAGTGGGTTAGGGTGGTCAAACCAGTTAAAGAAGTTGTTCATTTGGTTTGCTCTCTTCACGTCTCTCTCGATGGTGGTACCCCGCTTCGAGCTCCAGCCAGTGATGATCTTCATCCCATCCCACACTTCCTTCATGCTGTTATTCTGCAACTTCTGCTCCAGCTTTCTCCTGTACTGCTCCTTTGCCGCCCTGAGCTGGACTCGGAGTTCCTTCTGCACGCGCTTGAGCTCATGCTGATCACCGCCTTTGAAAGCCCTTTTCTTCTGGTTCAAAAGGCCCTTGATGTCACATGTAATCCATGGTTTGTTGTTAGCATAGCAGCGTACAGTTCTTACTGGAACTACAATGTCCATACAGAAGTTGATGTAGTCAGTAGTGCAGTCAACAACTTCCTCAATGTTCTCATTATGTGATCCCTGCAGGTTATCCCAGTCTGTAGTTCCAAAACATTCTCACAGAGCCTTCTCTGCCTCCGGGGTCCACTTCCTGAATGATCGTGTGGTTGCAGGTAGGACCCTCACTTTTGGTTTGTAGTGAGGCTGAAGCAGAACCAGATTATGATCTGCTTTCCCAAGCGCAGGCAGCGGGGTGGTGCTGTATGCGTCTTTAATGTTTGCATACAGTAGATCAATAGTCCTATTTCCCCGGGTGTTACAGTCCACATACTGGGAGAAGGCAGGTAATGTTTTGTCCAGTGTCACATAGTTAAAGTCTCCAGCGATTAGCACAAGTGCCTCAGGATGCTGAGTTTGTAACTTAGCAACAGCAGAATGGATGATGTCACTCGCTGTCTCCATGTCCGCCCGAGGAGGGATGTACACGATGACAACAACGACGTGTCCAAACTCGCTGGGCAAGTAATAGGGATGCAAACTTATGGCCAACAGCTCAATGTCCCTGCAGCAAGTGGAGACTTTGACGTTAACATGTCCAGAGTTACACCACCGTGTATTAACATAGAGAGCGAGTCCTCCTCCTTTGTGCTTCCCACAGGTACTGGCATCTCTGTCCACTCTAACTGTGCTAAACCCGGGTAGCTCCACGTTAGCATCTGGGATGGTGGTAGTTAGCCACGTTTCGCAAAAGCACAACAAACTGCATTCTCTGTAGGTTCTGACATTTTTCACCAGCACAGCCAGTTCGTCGATCTTATTTGGTAGTGATTTCACATTCCCCAGAATCACAGAAGGCACCGAAGGCTTAAAACGCCACTTTATCGCAAGCCCTTAAGGTGCCCTTCCCACAATTTGCTAAATATCACCTCATTGTCAATATATGCTTAAGCATAAGCTTCGTCTCTCCTCAGTACTTAGTACAATATTAGATATTTTTCAAAATATTATTTATTTTCCACTAAAGTCAGTATTGTAAGAGGAGAATGGTCATCCTGGCCAGGGAGTGTTTGGGACCTGGAGTCTGGAAGTGCAGTCCTGTCAGGGTCCCTGGGTGTCGATGGAGGGCACTGCTGGGGGAGGAACTCCCTATTTTTTTCTACAGCCCAGAAGTGCTTCCACAGAGACACGGCATAGCAGCGGAAGCATTCTCGGGTCCGGCAGCACTCAACTGGAGGATGGAAGGAGGAAGAATTGCTGAGTTATTGTTTAATTTATTGCATACTTATGCGTTATTACTGGAGAGAGGATTGTGAAGAAATGCCTGGAGAAGAATAAAAGTCCTTTATTTTATTCATATACTTTCACAGACCACTTTATTAAGTACACCTTGTCAGTACCAGGTTGGACTCCCTGTTGCCTTCAGAACTGCCATAAATGGAAAACTTTCCTCAGGAATTTTGGTCCATATTGACATGATAGCAACATGCAGTTGCTGCAGATTTGTCACAGCAGGAATCGAGGCTCATCAGTCTTCCATTGTCCAATGTCGGTGAGCTCGTGCAAATTGTAGTCTCAGTTTTCTGTTCTTAGTTGGCAGGAGTGGCACCCAATGTGATCACCTGCTGCTGTAAGCTCATCTGCTTCAAGGTTCAACATTTTGTGTGTTCAGCGCACCTCTTCTGCATACCTCAATGTAACGAGTGGTTATTTGAGTTACTGTGGCCTTTCTATCTGCTTGAACCAGTCTGGCAATTATCCTCTGAACTCTGATATCAACAAGGCATTTCCACCCAGACAAGTGCTGCTCACTGGTTATTTTCCCTTTTTCAGACCATTTTCTGTAAACCCTAGAGATGGTTGTGAATGAAAATCCCAGCAGATTCACTTAAAAGTCACTTAAATTACCTTTCTTCCCCATATTGATGCTTGTGTTGAACTTCAGCAGGATGTTTTGACAATGTCTACATTCCCAAATGCTTTGAGTTGCAGCCATGTGATTGGCTGATTTGCATTAACAAGCACGTGAACAGATGTACCTAATAAAGTGGCCGGTAAGTATTTTGTGTGCTGTATTGCTGATTCTGTGGTTTGGGGCTCTCTGGCACCCCCTTGTGGTTAATTATATATCAAAGGTAAATATTTAATTCATTTTAGAAAAATCAATGCAAAACCTTGATGGACCATTTTTTTTGGCACTAACACAACTGGACTGCTCCATTCACTGTTGGATAGTTCAACAATACAAAGTTTCATCACCTCTTGCAGCCTAGTGGGAATTTTGCCTCAAGTTGTTCATAAATGCCCTGGAGAGGTAAGATGAATTTTATGCATAATTAGGCTTGTCCTACTCGGAACATTGGTAAACTGTCCAACTGGAATTTTAGGATATTTCTCTTTTCTTTTTTGGATAGATGATTCATGTCTGCCTTCAAAGACTGTTCTTCCTGGTACTCAGATAGGTACTGCCCCTCAGATTCCTCTTCCTCTTGGATGCGACAAATTTACAACTGCAGAGAAATGTTATCCCTTTCATACCATTCCCTCAATTTATTAATATGGAGAGCTTGTTTGTGTTTAACAGGTTTATCAGGCATAAACATTTCATATGTCTCAGGTGCCTTAATACAACCACCTCCTAAGGGCCTTGCCGCCTGGCTAATAAACAGTTTTCACTTGTAGGCAACAGCAAGAGCACCTTTTGTCCTACCTTCAGGGTTCTTTTTCTAACCGCCTAGTCATACCAAGTCTTCTGTTCATGTTGTGCGTTCACAACTCTTAATATTTAAAGAGAAGGTTATGGAAATAGATGGGTTGATGATTGATGGTAGATTTTGAACAATGTCATATAAAAAGGACTTGGCTTCAGTCATAAGATATTACAAATAAAATATCGTTTTATCTCATGGCTTAAACAAACTCTCACCGTTTATCTGTAAGGTCTAAAATGAATTATGACAATGCAGTGTATATTCTGCAATAAACCAGAGCTTTGTCAAGTACAGGATTCTACCTTGAGTTTGTGTTTTATGTTTCAAGTTGATATTGTTCTTGTTTTGTTTATGAAGCACATTATAATGTTGGCACTTCAGAAAATAAAAACTGAATGTAAAAATAATACGCTGACAGAGATTCACTACAGCCTGAATTAGCATTGTATGCAATTGGGTGCCTTGCACAATATTGTACTCTTAAAAGTGGTCCTGTATAAAGTGTTTATATAGTTGGCAGTAGTATGTTTCCTTCATTTTGCCTACAAAGGATATTGACATTTTTCACAAAAATTGAATTTTTCTCACAAAATTAGAGACACAAAGTGAGCACACTGCCAGGTCAGTGGCTAGTTTTAAATGTTCTCTGTATGAACCTTTAGGCAACAGACGCATTACACAGTGAGCCTGTGAACGTGTAGTTGAACCCGTGGCAGACAACCAATCCCTGCCAGTGTTAACAGAGTTTCAGTGCACAGCACGATTGGTGGATTGTCGGGGGTCTCAAAAATGTCACACTATATTGTTACGCGTGAGTCACTGTCTTTCACCAGAAAGAAGAGGCTGAGTTCAAAGGCTTCAAGAAAACCAACTTTATTCCAGTCAAAACAGGAACAGTCAGGGTAGACATTCAAATGGGAGCTGCCACTTCAATACACACAGACACAGCAAACAAGCAGTGCCAGGGCCAGGTCAGTGGCTGCGTTTGAATGTTCCCCACATCAACTATCAGGCGACAGACCTGTTACTCGGGGATGCTTCAAACTTGCAGTTGCCTCGGTGGTGCCACAGTCGTGCTTAGGAGTGCAGCACTGTTTGGAAGGGTCTGAAAGGAGCTCAAAACCTATCTATCTATCTATCTATCTATCTATCTATCTATCTATCTATCTATCTATCTATCTATCTATCTATCTACAGACACACACACACACACACACACACACACACACACACACACACACACACACACACACACATATATATACAGTGGTGTGAAAAACCATTTGCCCCCTTCCTGATTTCTTATTCTTTTGCATGTTTGTCACACAAAATGTTTCTGATCATCAAACACATTTAACCATTAGTCAAATATAACACAAGTAAACACAAAATGCAGTTTTTAAATGACGGTGTTTATTATTTAGGGGAGAAAAAAAATCCAAACCTACATGGCCCTGTGTGAAAAAGTAATTGCCCCCTTGTTAAAAAATAACCTAACTGTGGTGTATCACACCTGAGTTCAATTTCCGTAGCCACCCCCAGGCCTGATTACTGCCACACCTGTTTCAATCAAGAAATCACTTAAATAGGAGCTGCCTGACACAGAGAAGTAGACCAAAAGCACCTCAAAAGCTAGACATCATGCCAAGATCCAAAGAAATTCAGGAACAAATGAGAACAGAAGTAATTGAGATCTATCAGTCTGGTAAAGGTCATAAAGCCATTTCTAAAGCTTTGGGACTCCAGCGAACCACAGTGAGAGCCATTATCCACAAATGGCAAAAACATGGAACAGTGGTGAACCTTCCCAGGAGTGGCCGGCCCGACCAAAATTACCCCAAGAGCGCAGAGACGACTCATCCGAGAGGTCATAAAAGACCCCAGGACAACGTCTAAAGAACTACAGGCCTCACTTGCCTCAATTAAGGTCAGTGTTCACGACTCCACCATAAGAAAGAGACTGGGCAAAAACGGCCTGCATGGCAGATTTCCAGACACAAACCACTGTTAAGCAAAAAGAACATTAGGGCTCGTCTCAATTTTGCTAAGAAACATCTCAATGATTGCCAAGACTTTTGGGAAAATACCTTGTGGACTGATGAGTCAAAAGTTGAACTTTTTGGAAGGCAAATGTCCCGTTACATCTGGCGTAAAAGGAACACAGCATTTCAGAAAAAGAACATCATACCAACAGTAAAATATGGTGGTGGTAGTGTGATGGTCTGGGGTTGTTTTGCTGCTTCAGGACCTGGAAGGCTTGCTGTGATAGATGGAACCATGATTTCTACTGTCTACCAAAAAATCCTGAAGGAGAATGTCCGGCCATCTGTTCGTCAACTCAAGCTGAAGCGATCTTGGGTGCTGCAACAGGACAATGACCCAAAACACACCAGCAAAATCCACCTCTGAATGGCTGAAGAAAAACAAAATGAAGACTTTGGAGTGGCCTAGTCAAAGTCCTGACCTGATCCAATTGAGATGCTATGGCATGACCTTAAAAAGGCGGTTCATGCTAGAAAAACCCTCAAATAAAGCTGAATTACAACAATTTTGCAAAGATGAGTGGGCCAAAATTCCTCCAGAGCGCTGTAAAAGACTCATTGCAAGTTATCGCAAACGCTTGACTGCAGTTATTGCTGCTAAGGGTGGCCCAACCAGTTATTAGGTTCAGGGGGCAATTACTTTTTCACACAGGGCCATGTAGGTTTGGATTTTTTTTTCTCCCTAAATAATAAAAACCACCATTTACAAACTGCATTTTGTGTTTACTTGTGTTATATTTGACTAATGGTTAAATGTGTTTGATGATCAGAAACATTTTGTGTGACAAACATGCACAAGAATAAGAAATCAGGAAGGGGGCAAATAGTTTTTCACACCACTGTATATATATATATATATATATATATATATATATATATATATATATATATATATATATACACACACTAGGGGGCTTCACCCCCTGCTCGCTTCGCTCGCCAACCCCTGTATTTGGTTTTCCTGATACACACTTTTAAGATTTTTTTTTCTTTGAATTGTTGCTATTTCATTAGTTTCACTTTTATTTCAGAATTTCTGTAAAAACAATATTTGTAATCTTGCCAGTCCCAATATGCTGAATCTTTTTAATGAGGTCAGGATAGGTTTTTCTGTTTGGAATTTCAGCACAGACAAAACGATCTACATCATCAGCAGTTAATTTTTTTTTACAAAGTAAAAAAGTAAGTAGTGTTCTGCATTGGACTCCTGTCTGTAAAGTTGTGCTATTTTCCTCTCACAGTTCTAAAAGTACATGGGGTTACCAAGGTGATACCCCAGCTTTTGTTTAGGTTTTTGTACAAGGGCTAGACAGAACGTTTTTGACTCCTGGGGTAAATGTAGCTTTTTAAATAAGCAGACAGATAAATATACATACACTAACAAAGTAACCAATAAATGCATGTGCGGTAAACTCCGTTTTTGAAATTCTCAGGATTCTTTATTTGTCACATACATAGTTATACAGGACAACACGCAGTGAAATGCATCCTGATCCGCTTATCAAAAACTGTGCAAAGTTAGAAGAATATCAGTTAGATTAACAAAAAGTCATAGATCGAAAGATAACAGTATAGTAGAACATAATAAATAAGTACAATTATGTGAATAAAGTAGAATTAAGTGTTAAGGTGCAATAGTGAAGTAATTATTGTGCAAAACCAAAGTTAGACTGGTGCATAGTTAAATGAGGCAGTTTGTTTGTTTGCACTACTGCGATCTTTTTTATTTTCCTACTTTCATATCATTTAACTTTCTCCACATGTGTATAGCGTAGTTTTTTGTTTTTTTTTAACCTTTCTAATTTCCCTGGTTTCATAGTCTCTAACCTGCTCTGCATGTGTTTAGCACCAACGTTTGTAAACGTCTTTATGAAGTTTTACTTTCTTTTACTCATTGTCTTAATTCTGAGCCGAATTGGATGTGCTTTTTTTTTTCAATTCCACTTGTTCCAGGCTGATAATTACTTTCCTTATTTTCTGAATTTGCACCTCAATTATTCTTTTTTGCTCTTTTTCCTGTCCAACGCATTTGAGTCTCTTTCCTCCGCGCTGCTTTCTTCTGTATATACTAGGGGCTCGGCCCCCTGCTTGCATCACTCGCTAACCCTTAATCCCCACCGTTCTCACCCACACCATTCAGCTCCATGTGCCTTTGTTAAGTTGGGGGGCTTCATGCACCTCATGGAGTATGGAAACAATTATTCCACTAGAAGCCAAACTTTACTGTTCAATCCTTTCGCATAATTAAAATTCTATGTATAGATTTTTTTATATATCTAATAAAATACCACATATAACATTAATTAGCTTTTGCTTTTTAAATTCTGAGTAATATATGTTCATACATATATGTATGTAATATAAATATACATACATATACATATATACACCCAGACAAGTATACATACATACATACATACATACATTCATACATTCATACATACATATACAGACATATACACATACACACACACACACACACACACATATATATATATATATATATATATATATATATATATATATATATATATATATATATATATATATATATATATATATATATATATATAGTATATATATATATATATATATCATCATTTAATTGTGAGTACATTTCCTCATCAAATTTTTTATGGTCTTCTACTGTTACATTTTCGTCTGCTGTTATCTCTTTCTTTACCTCTGATTCGTTAATTTCTTGAGGAAGTCCAAATTGCTGCATCGTTAAATCTTCTGCTTCTAACATTTCATTGATAATCGAAAGAGCCGTTTGTTCATTCGACTTTTCAGATAATGGTCCTTTGAACGCTTCCCATAATTGTAAGGCATCAACTTCACCCGTCACAATTAAGTACACGGAGCAGTGTCTTAATTTGTCAGGCACCATTACAGAAGCGACATCAGACATCAGTTCAACCATATAGTCGTCCGATTTACATAACCCAGCTGCTCGTGCCGCTTCTTGAAAGGTATAGTTCCATCTATAGTTAGAACATCATTGTACGATGTTGCTCCTTTCGATTCACGTAACAACAATTTTAAATGAAACCGTTCAATATCTTTTGGTGAGACAATATTTAATCGAGCAACACTTTTGCAATTATTTTTTCTTGGATGCCAAACTCCTTTTTGCTTCTGCCATATGTAATGTTGTGGGATTTGCGCATACTTTTGCTATTATGTTTGTTTTATTAAGTTCAAAATAAGCCATTAATTTTGTATTTAAATTTTGTGCTTCCTTTAAAACCTCTGCTTCTTCGCCCTCTTTAAATTGAATCATTTTCTGACCTGGTAAATGGATCGGTAATAATTCTACAGAATGGCATTGGCAATTCCATTCCATTCCATTCAATGCCACCCGCTTTCCATTGCACTGACATACGAGTATCTAAATAATAAATATTGTTTATTATAAATGCGACTGTGATCTTTCGGATTCATATAAAAATCCAAGAACATTTCCTTGTCCATGTTTTGCAGATACATTTCGTGTAAAGTGCGGTACTTTGTATCCATTATTGGCTGTAGAATTTCTAATACCGCCGATCGTTTAACTCTTTCGATTCCATGTTGCATCGCTTCTCCGGGATCATAAATATAAACCTGACTGAATTGTAGTGTCATCGAAATTAAACTTGTTATCGCTTTAATTGTTGCTGGACCACAGATTCTCATAGCGTATGGTCCTGAATCGTGTAAATCTCGTGAGCATTGAATGATGCGAACACGAACAGATTATTGTAGACTCGGATATTTTGCTTGTAGTGTTTGTGGATTTCACTTTCACCAAACAACAAATCTTAATTTTTGCAGTTAGGCCTCTTCATTGGGAGGCAACACGAATTAGACGATCTACAAGTCTCCGACTTAAACTTTAAAACCTTACGATATCTACATACTTCTGACATACCACGTGTGTCCATATATTCAATCTCTTTTTGCTGTTCCGTTATTTCACTGAGTAATAATTTCCATTTGTTTGTGCTAATGTGATCTTTATTATCTTTTTTTTTTGATACTTTCGAATTGTACTACTTTCATATTCTTGAACTTGCTCTGCATGTGTATCGTGCCAACGTTTTTGAAAGTCGTTATGAAGTCTTTTATTTCTGACCCCAATTGGACCTACGAGGTTTTCAATTCCACTTGGTCCGGGCTGATTATTACTATCCTTATTTTCTGAATTTGCACATAGATTATTATTGTTCTCTTGTGCATCCTTTTTTGCCTTCTTTTCTCTCCAGTGCTTTCATGTTTCTTTTCAGCGTGCTGCTCTTTCTTCTTCCCTTAGTCATTGACGTGCCATCTAGAACGTATAACATGTTTAAGAGCTGTGGGAGCACATGAAGTGTGTCTGCCGAAAGCATTCCAACAACTGCGAGGTTAGATGTCTGTGAACTTGTTTTAAATTGTTTGTAAGTTTGTTTGTTTTTTATTACCAAACGACACACAATACAATACAAACCTCTCCTAGAAGATATAAATTCAATATTCAAAAAAGTATAAATAACATTCACAGTACAGTGGGGCTAGAGAAATTTCACAGTATACAGAATAGTGCAAGATAACAAATAGGGATCACAGGCCAAAAGACACAGGAGGCATAAATCAAAACAGTAATAAATGAGATACTGTATGTTATCATAAATCCTTCTTACAGATTTGCTGGATTTCAGTTTCTTAAGTGATAGAAAGATTTGTTTAAAATCAGTAATGAACCATGTAAAAGACTTACTTCAGTGTATATGGTATTTACCTAAGAGAATGACAATGTTAATCATATCAGAGACAGATGGATATACAGTAAGTTATCCATGTAGAACATAATATGAGATAAGTCAAACTGTGGGATATCATTAACCTTAAATGATAACCAGCTGTGTATTTCTCACCAAAAATGAGCCGAAACAGGACATGGAAAGAACAAGTGTTGTAATGGTTCACAAGTTGAAACACAAAAAGAACACAGGTCCACCTCAAATTTAAATCTTCTTTTTAGAAATTCTGCCACCGGGTATATATTATTAATTATCTTGAAATGGGTTTCTTTAATTTTTGGGGAAACAGGCCACTTAACAAATTTAGAAACAGCCTTTTCCATAATCGACTGATCCCCATTAAAAACTTGCAAATGCTTTCCTGAGTTAAAATCGTGGAAAAGAATTGATTTAAAATTTGCACTAATAACCTTATTATTACATTTACTATCTTTTAGATTACAATTTCCAATTTTTAAGTTTGGCAACGCTGGCTTGACTTCTGAATACAACATGATGTTGTAGCTTGCCAATGGGATTGCATGACAAACCTGCCTGTATTCTTTTTGAGTACAACCTAATTTAAATTTCTTCAAAAAGGACAGCAGATTACCTTCTGGGTCCAACAAATAAGTTACAAACAAGATATCACTCTCAAACCAGTTTCTATTAAATAATGACTTTCTATTAGCTGTTATCACTCTGTTGTTTCATAGGATAGGCATGCGGAGAGAAAAGTTGTGTGTAAATATCATTTTCCAGAAAGAAAGGATCTATTTGTGGAAACTAGATGATTTAATAGGAATTTTACTAATCTCAAAGTCGTATTTTAATGGAAACTCAATTCCTCCTAATTTTTTAAATATAGATCTGGGTCTATGAAACCACATAGAATCAGATTGTGACAAACAAGCTCTGAGCCAGTTAATCTTAAAAGTTCCTACCATTGATTCAAAGTCTAAGGCTGTAACACCACACTTATCATAATATTTTACTAACTGAAATCTTTTAATATAGTGGCTTTTATTTTTCCATAGGAATTGAAAAATGACTGAGTTGGCTTTATGTTTTGGGGAGAGACATACAGAGAAGGACATGGATAAATTAATTTGGATAGACCTTCAGCTTCGGAAAGGATGACTCCACCAAATATAGTAATATCTCTGGTCAGCCAACGACTAAGAGATCTCTTCATGTCGACAATACGATTACAGATGTTGGTGTCTTCCTTTCTGATCATGTTTTTAGATATCACTGTTTCTAAATATTTCACTCTTATTGAAGCAATATTAGAATCAGAACATGTGTGGATAGATAACAATTCACATTTTTTAATATTCAGACATAGTCCTGAAGCCTGGGAGAATAAAGAAACAATATTGAGAGCTTTAATTACCACGGATTTGTCTTTTAAAAACAGAGCTGTATTGTCCACAAATTGACTGATTCTATATTCTTTGTCAAAAATGGTTATGCCTTGTAGATCGGGGTCATTTTGAATGATTAGCACCAGTAATTGAGTGGTCAGTATGAACAGCTTAGGGGAAATTGGGCATCCCTGTCGAATACCTCGCTTCACCTCAAACCTAGGGGTCATTCCAGGATTAAGGGAAACCAAGGTAAAGATGTTAGTGTAAAACATTTTGATTATATTGCAAACGTTTCTCCCAAAACCCAGGTGATGTAAGGTTTCAAGCAAAAAACAATGTTCAACAGTATCAAAAGTTTTATAAAAGTCTAGAAATAACAGCAGGCTTTTTGTTTTAACTAGCTCTCGATACTCAAGCATATCAATTTGATTATGCATATTTCTTCCTTTTATAAAAGCCGACTGACATTCATCCACTATATGTGTTAAACACTTATTTAAACGGTTTGGATAAACATGAGCCAATAATTTGTAATCATTGCACAGAAGGGTTATGGGTCTCCAATTATCCAATAGAAGTTTGTCTTTATTGGGTTTTGGGATTCGAGTGATGAGACCTTGTTTCATTGTGGGGGAGAGATTAGTTGTTGAGATACATTCTAAATAGCCAGAAAAAGGAGTAAATTTCTACCGTTAACCCATCAATTCCTGGTGATTTGCCCCTGGGCATTTGTCTGACTGCTTTGTCCAGCTCATCAATTCTGAGGTCACCCTCTGTAAGATCCTTCAAATCTTCCTCCAGTGTTTTAATAAAACCTTTAATTTTCCCAAGAAATGCAGTACCATTATCCGCTTATAAAGGTTGCTGTAAAACTGTAATATTTCCTCATTTACTCGGTCTTGATCATCAGTTGTAACCCCCTTGATAATCAGTTTTTGAATTTTCTTTTTAGCTTGTCTTTGTTTTTCCAAATTAAAGAAGTAGGAAGAGTTTTTTTCCCCCTCTTCAATCCATCGGGCTCTTGAGTGAATAAAAGTACCAACAGTTTGTCTAATTGAGATTGAAATTGTTTAGTTGTATTTGTTCCTCCAATGATACATTTATTAATGCCCTCAATAATGTTTTGTTGCTCATATTTTTTCTGTTTAGTAGAGGATTTGCTTATTTGAATTGCCACCTGTTTAACTTTGAATTTGAACCATTCCCATTTGTTTAAACTTGACATTTCCAGTTGGCCAATTTCCTCAATTAATTGCTTCATTTCAGTATAAAAGTTTTCATTATTCAGAAGGTTGTTATTAAATTTCCAAATAAGATTATGAGGTCCCTCTTTCGTTAATAAAATGGACAAAGAAATCATACAGTGATTAGTTAGAGGAGATGCTGAGATTTCACACCTTGAAATATCATTACTCAAATTGTTTGAAATTAACCAGTAATCTATCCTTGAACATTGGCCATTGTTTGAGGAATTAAGCCAAGTTTATTGAGTTGCAGTGGGATTTTTCAGTCTCCAATAGTCACACAGGCTGACTTTGGTGACACAAGTTAAGAATATTATCATCAAAAATGTGACATGGTGCCCTAGATGGAAAACGGTCTAAGGAAGGATCAGGAACCACATTAAAGTCTCCTCCCATTATTAGTCTCCTCCCTGTCAACTGAATAACGTAACTTCCATTGGTTTAGGTTTAGGTTTATTTGTCATATATAGGTTAACACAGGGTCAGCATACAATGAAATGTGTATGACGAGAAAAACAAGTCACTCAGCCTAGATCTAATAAAGCTAAAAAAATAATAAAAAAAAAATAACAAGTTAAAAATAGACAAGCCATATAAAATAAAATATGTACGTTTTAAAAGAAGTTATAGAGCAATATGAGTTGAATGAGCAGCAAGTACAAATGACAGTTATTGCACAGATAATGTTTTATGAGTACAGATGCATATTCCATAAAGTGCAGATGCATGTTCCAGTCAGTATTCAGAGTATGTGCAGGTACAGTTTGTGTGTGAGTAGTGCAATGTAGGTGTAATGTAAGTGTATGTCAGTGTTCAGGTGTTGCTGTTGAGGAGTCGAATGGCCTGGTGGTAAAAACTGTTCTTAATTCTTGTAGTCTGAGCAGCCAGACTCCTGTATCATCTGCCAGATGGTAACAAGGAGAACAGCTGGCGTGCTGGATGGCTGTGGTCCTTTATGATGCTGCTTGTCTTACGCAAGCACCGATGGAGGTAAATGTCTTCAATGGCAGGGAGACTCTTGCTCATGATGTGCTCTGCTGCCTTCACCACTCTCTGTAGTGATTTCCGGCTGCTGGCAGAGCAGCTCCCATACCAGATGGTAATGCAGCCCGTCAGCAGACTCTCGACCACACTCCTGTAAAAGTTTGAGGTGATGTTGGCGTTCATGCCAAACTTCCTCAGCCTCCTCAGGAAGTAGAGCCGCTGGCGAGCTTTCTTAACCACAGTGTCTATGTGAAGGGTCCACGAGAGATCCTCGGTGATGTTTACTCCGAGGAACTTGAAACTGTTAACCCTTTCAACTACTACGCCACTGATGTAGATGGCCTGGTATTCTCTGCCTTGCTGTTTCCGATAGTCCACGATCATCTCCTTGATTTTGCCAACGTTAAGAGACAAGTTGTTATCCAGGCACCAATTACTCAATGCCAGCACCTCCTCTCTGTAGGCCGTCTCATCGTTGTCAGTGATAAGGCCTATGATGGTTGTGTCGTCTGCAAACTTGATGATGGTGTTTGTGCCCTGTTTTGCAACACAGTCGTGGGTGAACAAGGAATACAAGAGGGGACTAAGCACACAGCCCTTGCGGTGCTCCTGTGTTTAAAATGAGTGATGAGGACATGTGTTTGCCGACTCTCACCACCTGGGGCCTGTTTGTGAGGAAAGAGAAAATCCATCTGCAGATGGTCGTCCCCAACCCAAGGTTGTCAAGCTTCAAGACGAGTTCTGAGGGGATGATGGTGTTGAATGCCGAGCTGTAATCTATGAACAGCATTCTTACATATGTATTTCCTCTTTCCAGGTGGGTGAGGGCAGTGTTTATTGTTAGCGCAATGGCATCTTCTGTAGATCTGTTTGCTCTGTAAGCAAATTGGAGAGGATCCAGCATGTCGGGGAGGGAGGAGCAGATGTAACCTTTGACCTATTGCTTGAAGCACTTCATAATGACCGATGTCAGTGCAACTGGACGATAGTCATTCAGACAGGAGACCACCGGTTTCGTTGGGACAGGAATGATGATGGATGCCTTGAAGGAAGTGGGGACAACTGACTGCCTCAGGGAGAGATTGAAGATGTTGGTGAACACACCTGCTAGCTGGTCAGCAAACGCCCTGAGGGCACGGCCTGGGATGCCATCTGGTCCCGGAGCTTTGCAAGGAGGTCCCGGAGCTTTGCTCCAACCTTTCACGTAGGAAAGTAAGAAGATTTTTGTTCTGAGCTCTATTATTGTATCCATACACACATAACAGCATATAGTTTGAACCATGAATTTCTGACACCACCATTAGCCAATGTCCATCAGAGTCACTTTTATAGTCTATGACATTACCCAGAAACCTATTAAATAAAATCCTCACTCCAGCTGAATGAGATGTTCCATGACTAAAGAAAACAGAGTCTCCCCACAGCATTTTCCAGAACTTAGTGTCTGCCTCCACTGAATGGGTCTCTCGCAAGAAAACACAGTTAGCCTTTTGCTCCTTGCAGAAAAGAAAAATTGCCTTGCATTTCACAGTGTTTCTTAGCCCCCTAGCATTCAACGAGATAAAAGATAACATAAAACACCTCAACAAACTTTTTGACTAAACAGGAAAATTTAGTAGACACGCAGGAACGAGCAGCTGTGTCCTTCATATAAACAAGTAGTGCAATAACCCTTAACAATCAGGGAACATGAAATATTAAAGCTGATTTAACATCAGCATACCTGAGAAGTGAAACAGTGAAACCTAATGTTCAGTTTGGGTCCACTCTTTGGTTGTCAATCAGAGTGTAGCCTTCCTTCAAAAACGCTCTCTTCCCCTTACTCCTGGCTTCCAGGACCAGCGGCCACAGTTTGGCTCGAGCCTCCAGGTCTTCTTTGGAGAAGTCTTCCTTAAAGTGGATGCTCATCTCTTTGCAGACTCTTGCATCTCTCGATTTCTTCCAGACGTCATCCCGGACCGTTCTCATGCCGAACTGGATGATTATGGCTCTCGGGGTCATGGAGGAGGCAGCGTTTCCCTTTCTTCCTAATCGATGCACAGTGTCGACAGTTTCTCTAAGTCTATCCACAGACACAGGCACAACTCTGGTGAGCATCCCAATGAATGTCTCTCTGGTGTTTTCATCACCTTTCTCAGGAAGACCAGTTGGCCTCAGGTTCCACCTTCTCTTGTAACGAGCTTGTTCCTCACAAGAGCTGTGCAGAAATGTATTTTCTTTCTGAAGCTCAACAATTTTCTCCTGGAGCTCGGCTATTCCTTCTTTGTTTTTTCTTATTTCTGCTGTGTTCATATCAATACGCTATTCAAACTTTCACAGCAGCACCATCTGTTCATCCATCTTCTGCATTAAGATGTTGACTGCATGCAGGATAGCAGTGGCGGTATTCTCATCCTCCATTTTCTGAGCTTGTGTCCCTTTTATTTTCTTTGGGTTCGGACCTTTTGTTAGTGTGTGAGTCCAGTTAATTTTGTATTCTTTGGAGGTCGTTTCGTCGACTTCCAGGTCTTCAATGTTGTCGTCATACGCCTCTCTGAGCACCGACAAGTCGTAATCAAGATCCATCTTATTCGCAGTGTAGTTATCAAAAAAGACGAAGTAATTACGGTGAATTTGCAAAATAGTTGGTTATTTGGATAGCGGTTAACTTTGGTCTGCAAACACTGGGTTACTGTAAAAAAAAAAAAAGTTCACAAATCCAGGACTAAAACTGAAAAAGTTCCAGAGCCTGCAAAAAGGTTGCTACTCACTCCGCCATCTTGGATCCTCTCCCCTAAATTGTTTGTAAGTAGGGCGTACAAAAGTCAATGTCTCACGAGTCTTGCTTCCCAAGGTTGTAATGTCTAGTCTCGCGTGATGTCAAAGTGTCTCCCCGAGATGATCACGTCTTGACCCAAAATTTTTTAATATAATAATAAATAATATGGGTGGCATGGTGGCACAGTGGTAGAGCTGCTGTCTCGCAGTTAGGAGACCTGGGTTCGCTTCCTGGATCCTCCCTGCGTGGAGTTTGCACGTTCTCCCCATGTCTGTGTGCGTTTCCTCCCACAGTCCAAAGACATGCAAGTATGTATATATATATATAGTCTTAAGAAAAAGTTTACGGAAAAGTAACAATGCCCAAGATGAATGTCATTGGATGGCTTGTTTAGCAATCGATGTTGTTCATGAGAGGCTTTTGCTGACGATTAGATGAAATGGTCATACGTCTCTCACTCTCTCCTGATGTCCGAGTTTGCAAACAGGGCACTTTGGTGGCATTTTCAAGCTGCTTTGTCCATTTGCCTGTCCCTCTCTGCCTCAGAGGCAACTCGTATGCCGACTATCCACCAGCTCGGTGAGGCTTGCTGATGACAACACATACAGGGCTGATGGGAGTCTAGCAGCCAGGAGACACATCTGAAGTGCCTGAAGTACATGGCGATCACGAAGCTGCTTTTATGTCAGCTTCTCCAGGTTGTCCTATCCTCTTCAGAGACTTCTCGACCACCTGTGGATCTTGCGTGGGAAAAAGTCCTTGCGCAAGCTCGTCTTTGATCCAAGGATGTCTGTAGCTGGACCCTTCTTCCTTGATCACTTGCCAAATGCTGAATTCTTAAGTCAGGTTGCTCTGGTCCAAGCTGCTCTCTTTTTTTCTTCAGGTGAACTATTTATGAAGAGGTGCTTCATTAAAGAGACAACCTAATTTTCTTTGATTTCTGAAGTTCACTTGAAGTTGCCATCACCCTAAACATTGCTCTCATTCATCTGTAGTTACGTCAATGGCAGGTGTGAACTGTGAACTATTGACATGAACATGAAGTGGTGTGTTGACGATCGTACAATCACATTAGATTTAGAAAACCTAAAACACTAATTTGCTGCCAATAAATGTGGGGGTGTCCAGGGCGCAGAGAGCTGCATCCCCAGAAAAATCTGAAAGCAACGATCTAAAGGGGAGCCTCAGGTCACCTGCTTGCATACACTCTAATTTGGCCAGTGCCCTTTACTCGGGAAATACAGGTATTCACACAGAAATTAAACAAATACAAGCCATTACCAATATTTAATGGATGCTGACATGCACAGACACCAGGCACGTTGTGCAAATAAACATTTATTTCACGATTATTTCACATTACTTAATTATTTAAAATATTTTGTGGGACTGGCACCACACATTACAAACTGCCACGGAGCTTATTTGTTGTTTGAGCCCCAATTACCTACCCATTCATTGTATCCTTCATGTCCCCAATGTGTCATGTTATTGGCATAGCGAGTACTCCTCATAGGTGGGAGCAAGCAGCCTCCTGGTGAACTGCAATACACTTAGAAGAACAGAAGACAGTTCTTCACATAATAAGCTTACAGTTGCAATGCAGGCCATCCTTCTCACCGCTTCAATTACTTGAATGATTCGCACTGTCAGCCTGAACTGCCAGAACATCTGGTGGGTTATTGTGCTTCTTACACTTGAACCAATAGATCATAAAGGAATAAAGACTGAAAGGAAAAAATGCTTTAGTTGCTTTCTGAGATTTTAATTCAATGTTCTGGTATGTTCATTTTTTTAAAAGCACAAATAACCACTATTATAAAAAAGTGTTCTGCAAGTACGTTATGAATTTTAATAGACAAGGTCTGTCAAATGCTGATGTATACAGTGAGGCAAAAAAGTATTTAGTCAGCCACCAATTGTGCAAGTTCTCCCACTTAAAAAGATGAGAGAGTCCTGTAATTTTCATCATAGGTATACCTCAACTATGAGAGACAAAATGAGGAAAAAAAATCCAGAAAATCACATTGTCTGATTTTAAAGAACTTATTTGCAAATTATGGTGGAAAATAAGTATTTGGTCAATAACAAAAGTTCATCTCAATACTTTGTTATATACCCTTTGTTGGCAATGACAGAGGTCAAACGTTTTCTGTAAGTCTTCACACGGTTTTCACACACTGTTGCTGGTATTTTGGCCCATTCCTCCATGCAGATCTCCTCTAGAGCAGTGATGTTTTGGGGCTGTCGCTGGGCAACACGGACTTTCAACTCTCCAAAGATTTCCTATGGGGTTGAGATCTGGAGACTGGCTAGGCCACTCCAGGACCTTGAAATGCTTCTTACGAAGCCACTCCTTCGTTACCCGGGCGGTGTGTTTGGGATCATTGTCATGCTGAAAGACCCAGCCACGTTTCATCTTCAATGCCCTTGCTGATGGAAGGAGGTTTTCACTCAAAATCTGACGATACATGGCCCCATTCATTCTTTCCTTTACACGGATCAGTCATCCTGGTCCCTTTGCAGGAAAACAGCTCCAAAGCATGATGTTTCCACCCCCATGCTTTACAGTAGGTATGGTGTTCTTTGGATGCAACTCAGCATTCTTTCTCCTCCAAACACGACGAGTAGAGTTTTTACCAAAAAGTTCTATTTTGGTTTCATCTGACCATATGACATTCTCCCAATCCTCTTCTGGATCATCTAAATGCTCTCTAGCAAACTTCAGACGGGCCTGCACATGTACTGGCTTAAGCAGGGGGACATGTCTGGCACTGCAGGATTTGAGTCCCTGGCGGCGTAGTGTGTTACTGATGGTAGCCTTTGTTACTTTGGTCCCAGCTCTCTGCAGGTCAATCACTAGGTCCCTCTGTGTGGTTCTGGGATTTTTGCTCACTGTTCTTGTGATCATTTTGACCCCACGGGGTGAGATCTTGTGTGGAGCCCCAGATCGAGGGAGATTATCAGTGGTCTTGTATGTCGCCCATTTTCTACTAATTGCTTCCACAGTTGATTTCTTCACACCAAGCTGCTTACCTATTGCAGATTCAGTCTTCCCAGCCTGGTGCAGGTCTACAATTTTGTTTCTGGTGTCCTTTGACAGCTCTTTGGTCTTGGCCATAGTGGAGTTTGGAGTGTGACTGTTTGAGGTTGTGGACAGGTGTCTTTTTATATTGATAATGAGTTCAAACAGGTGCCATTAATACAGGTAATGAGTGGAGGACAGAGGAGCCTCTTACAGAAGAAGTTACAGGTCTGTGAGAGTCAGAAATCTTGCTTGTTTGTAGGTGACCAAACACTTATTTTCCACCATAATTTGCAAATAAATTCTTTAAAAATCAGACAATGTGATTTTCTGGATTTTTTTTCTCATTTTGTCTCTCATAGTTGAGGTATACCTATGATGAAAATTACAGGCCTGTCTCATCTTTTTAAGTGGGAGAACTTGCACAATTGGTGGCTGACTAAATACTTTTTTGCCCCACTGTATGCTAGTTTTTCCATTGGAAATTTTCAGCATTGATTCTTGGCTTGTGTTTTACCCCAATCCCATTTTATCCCAAAGTTGTCCATGAAAGCTGAAAGGGAAGAATGAACAGAGCTGGTCATTCTGGGGTTTATTTACTGGCGCGACTTTACATTAAGTACCCACAATTACTTCCCTCTTATTAGCAGTGACAATAAATTATGCTATTTTGGTACATGCTTTATTTTGATAAATGCATAAACGGTACAATAAATGAAATACTTTAAAAGTTGCTTTAATAATTCATATTTAGCAACAGCTACTTATTAGAGGACTACTATGACCACCTATATCTAATCCAGACTCATGTCTTCTTCTTCGTCTTTCTTGTCTTTGGAATCCCCTTCTTTTTTATCTGTACTTCCATTACCTTCCATTGCTTTTGCAAAAGCTTCAACATCTGTGAGCAAAATAAAACACATTTGGAATATGTTAAGTTTCACAAAGTTAATTTCATTTAAATTCACTTTCAAGAAATTAAGAAAAGCAGTGAAACAGACCACCCAGATTGTTTTGGATGTAGTCTGATTCAGCTGGACAGGATGCCCAAAGAAGTCCACAAAGACGTTGGCCTTGAGCAGAACTAAAGTTATAACAGGAGACATTCATGAATTTACTCCTAAAGTGCTCACTCACTTACTTTATACTGTGGATTACAATATACAATTAAAGTTGATCCTAATTACGACAATCAGAATGTTTACTTACCACCTTTATTTGCTGCCTCTACCGCCTCAGATGGTAACCCAAACTGACTCATGAGGGGGCCTAGCTGTCCGGAAGCTAATGCAGCACTAAACATACTCATGGCCTGCACACAAAAGAAATACACACTTGTCAATTATGGACAATTCTTCAGCCGGCATAATCAAATAATTCAAGGTCCTGTCAGTCCTGGGTACAAGGCAAGGTCCAACCTGGATGACAGAACTAGATAGATATGAAAGGCACTATATGGTAGATAGATAGGACTTTATTTGTACTCTGGTGGAAATATGGCATATGGCAAATATGGCAAAGGTTCTTTATATAAATACATAAATAGATGAGTACCGTATATACTCGCATATAAGTTGGGTCTGATCATAAAATCAGACCCCGACTTATATGGCCATTCAAAAATGCGACATTTTTTTTTTCTTCTTGCTTTCTCCAATCTTACATCAGTTTCTCAAACGCATTGAATTTTGTTGCAACAGTGCAGTTACCAATTTCTTTCGCTACTTGAATGACATTTAATTTATTACCAGCATCATATATTCTTCTGATCAAATGGTCCATCGTAGATAAGGGATGCTGTTATGATAAAGGTGTACGAGGGTGTGAGATACAAACAACACAAATCAGTGCAAACGTTGCTTTGGAATAGTTAGACACACACAGAGAGAGAGAGAGAGAGAGAGAGAGAGGGAGGTTAGGCGCACACGCTGATACAGTGCATTGCCGCACCCACTTAAGCAGTGTGCTCCGTGGTTACTCTCTCAGGTGGGCGTTAGCATATCATAATCTCTTGGGCCAACAGTGGGAATTCGACTTATACGACCAACGTTATAAAATACCAGAAATTATACTGTAAAATCAATTCCTGACTTATCCAGGGGAGAACTTGTCCACGAATATATACGGTAAATATATATACACACATTGGTCTGAACATACACCAGAAGGACTATAAAGCAAGAAAATTCAAAAGATTAACAAAATTTCTGACTTGGCAGTCCCAGTGACACATTATGCAGGTGTACATTATGCTGTTGGTATAAAGGAGCCCCCATAGCAAGGTTATTATAGTTAACGAAAACTAAATCCAAAACTGAAACTATTATTAAAAAAACATTTTCGTAAACTGAATAATTAACAAAACCAAAATGAAAAACTAAAACTAAACGAAACTATTAAAGTAGCTGGAAAGACCAGCGGAAATAAAATAATAATTTACTAAAATAATTTTAATTTTCGTTTTTGAATTAATATTCTTGCCACTAGTCTTTAACCCTTGCAAGTTTTAACTCTAAAACAGAAAGTCATCCACCACGAGCCACCCACACATATTCATCCAGTAAAATCACGAGTGAGTAGCGTTTCAGTTTATCTCTCAGGTGCCTGCTTTTTGTGGACAGTAATTCACCTGCCACTTCGCCCACAAAGTATACGAAGCACAGAGAAAGTATAGTAATCATGAAAAAAATTTGCCCTCAAGATTTTGATGAATTTTGACATTTTAGACTTCCCTGAGTCCGAAAATACCATTTCTTGGAATTGCGTATGTGTGTGTAAACACGGTAACTCAAAAACACAACTAGATAGTTGGATGAAATTTGGCATGTGGTTGTTACACCAGAATTGTAGATCTGTATTAACTTTTGGGCCAAATCCATCAGCCGGAAATGGTACATTACTTGAACACATTCTCTATTATTTTTTTTTTTAATTCATGCAGCTGCAGAGTCTGATTTATTCAAACTTACTTTTATCATAATTGTTCAATATTAATTTGATTTGTTGTTGATGGTTCTTTAATGTACATAATATAATCATTGTCTTGGGGTTTATTCCTCAAATATCCAACCCCATATCTGATTACACGAGAAAGTCTATGGGAGACCACTCCCGATTTTTGAAAATAAAGTGGCATTGTTCAAGAGACGAACAGTCATCATACAAGATCAGCATATTGTTACTGACCAATCACTTTTGCTTTAAAAATGTTGTTTAATAATGAAGCGATACAAACCTTGTAAAATTCCTGAGTTGGCAATGTCTCTACTGAACTACAGGTAGGTAGGCGAATAGAGTCTGCCAAGTGATGAAAAGATAAACATAATGTGCTTTTGTATTTATGCTAAATTTATTAATTTATCTTTTTTAGTTCATATTCACAGCTCAAAATACCCGATATTGTGAAAATAACCCAGTAGCAGTATTATGTTTTAAAATATCTGTTCCCATTTTTTCAGTTTCTCTCTCAAAATAGATAGTTGAAATATCATATTCTTTTTTTTTCTTAACATTAGCCATATCATACATATCGCATACCATGGATTTCTCCCGCCTTACATCCAAACCTGCTTGGATAGGCTCCAGATTCCTGCGATCCTGCTCTGGATAAACAGGTTTAGATAATGTATATATTGTTCCTAATCTAAGATGCTGTCTCTGTCATTTTGTACCCCTCCACACTCCTATTACCTGCTCTTACTCTGCTCATTAAGGATTTACTGTTCTTATGGTGAGCTACTCAAGTCTCAATGCCCCTAACCTTCACACTACATGCTTGTTTTTCTTTGTTCCCCTCAATACAGCAAGGTGGGGTCTGCACACTCATTCAAGCCTAAGAACCCTATTCTTCCTAAGCACCCATGATTTTCATGATCACAACTGTCAGACCACAGTAGAATCTCTATTTTTTTGTATACCTTTTCAGGCCTGCAAGTGGCAAAATTCTGTCTATAAATTGTTTGTGCCTGAGATGGAATCAGAGATCAATACAGCTGGTAGAAAATAACAAAGCCCAGTATTTGAGATTTTTGAATGCAATATTGAACGCATTCATTATAAGCTCATTGCCGTTGGAGCAGGATATGTTGTTGTGTGCTGTAGACATTTAGAGTAAAAAACCCTCACACCTTAAAATTCACCTAAATTTCATTACAAATTGGACCAAACTAGGCAATAAAATGAAATTTGTTCAGCACAAATGACAGAATATATTTAAAAAATTATAAAATTGTGTAAAATCATTCATATTCAGTACCTGGTTTTGATTATGCTTGTTTTTATCAGACAAAAACAAAACCAAATAGTAAACTGTGTCGTGTAGTGTGTAGTAAGCTTCCACTAACATTAAACTCATTATATCCAAGCCCGTTAAGTGTACAGTTCTGTCTCATTGTGGCACAAAAACTAAACTCCATAGTAGCTCTTTAACCATACCATAATTATTAAAACTAAAACTGAAACTAATATAAATAAAAATAAAATAGAAATGTCTTTGTAAAATAAAAACTAAATTAAAACTAAAAATACATGACAAACTAAAACTAAACTGAATTTCCAATTAAGGTCAGAAAAAATATAGAAATAAAAACTAATATAAAAAGGCAAAACTATAATAACCTTGCCCCATAGCATTTCGTGACACACTTGTGCTGAATAATTTGTTGACTTCATAGGGCCTACTTCTGAACACAACCACATTCCCAAAACTGTAGGGCTAAAAAGGCATCCTGCTTGTTGTCAGCTTTTAATATTCTCACAACATTTGGTGGGGGAGTTTAGGAAGGAGAGAATATCTGAGCAGTAAATATTACAGCAGTCTTAGATTAAATGTCAAGTTATGCTACAAAGACAAGACTGCATAAAGTCTGGATTTATCCTAATAAGACCTCTAAACTTACCTGGTGATTGATATAAAATATTAAATACTGCTCTCTACATAATTCTAACTTGCAAACCATTTATAAAACACTTCTTTTTCTGGGCACAGTGTGCTTACATGCACGTTAATAATCCGGTTATTCACAGGAACACAGTTATATATTAAAAAAAAACAAAAACAAAAGAAAAACAACACCATGCCATGTAAACTCTTATTCAGGTTAGACAAACCAAGATAACACACAGATTTCTCCACGAGTAACTCACTTATTTTGCCATGTAAACCCTTAACTCAGTCACACTTAAGGATTTCTTAGTCTGTACATGTCTATTGCACTCTATTTGCCTGTATGTGTGTTTAATTTGAAAACGCACCCAGCAGCCATGGATAGAAAGTGGTGAAAGTGTCCACAAAGATATGTATGCGTGGGTGACTGCATGAATTGGGGGGGGATGGGAATTTACTCTATCAACAAATGACAAGTTCAAGTCAATGACAGCAAAAAAATGTCTGCATGTAAGCAAGCACCTGCTGAAACTGGGGTGATGTTAATGTGTTCTGGATCTCATCTGCAGTCTGAGGTAGAGAGTCCCCTGAAGGAAGATATGGCAATAACCGCTGTTGCACATCTGTATTAGCCAAAATAGGTGCCATAATCTCTGGAGTCAGAACACTAGCCAAGTCCACTGCAAAAGAAAAAAGAAAAAAAAAAGAAAAAAAAAAAAGGGAAAATTAATTTACATATTAACATGCACACAAATTTCAATTTATTCTGTCATAAGGGCACAGAGTTACACAGGGGGGAAAAAAGACAAGCAAATTGCCAATGATTAAAATAAGTAGAATTCCATTCTCAAAGGCTAAATAGTTTGAAACTATCCAAATGCAAGTTAAGTGCATGGTTGATACTGCAATGTCCTATCTTCCAAAGTGAAAACAAACTAAGATAATATTCTTTATCCTTATTCCACCTGATCAAAGCACTGTGCAGCCACCTGTGATGTTTGAATGAAAGCTGATACCCCAACTTTGAATTCTGTAAAACAAAGCTTAAAACAACGATAAGGAACTACTTCAGCACATTTATGTTTGGTAGGATGCCTGGTGGGGAAGGTGGTCTTTTGGTCTTGGAGCCCCTGCAGTTTCCTTTTCTGTTCTCCTCCTTAACTGAAGATTTAATTTTTCTGTCCTTCCCACCATCTGACTCATCTTAAGAGACTTAAAAACAGATTATATACAGAAGAACTGTGCTTTTCTTTTAGTTAGATACAGTCATATGAAAAAGTTTGGGATCCCCTCTCAGCCTGCATAAAAATTTACTTTCAACAAAAAAGATAACAGTGGTATGTCTTTAATTTCATAGGAACATCTGAGTACTGAGGTGTTTTCCGAACAAAGATTTTCAGTGAAGCAGTATTTAGTTGTATGAAATTAAATCAAATGTGAAAAACTGGCTGTGCAAAAATATGGGTACCCTTGTAATTTTGCTCATTTGAATGCATGTAACTGCTCAATACGGATTACTTGCAACACCAAATTGGTTGGATTAGCTCGTTAAGCCTTGAACTTCATAGACAGGTGTGTCCAATCATGAGAAAAGGTATTTAAGGTGGTCAATTGCAAGTTGTGCTTCCCTTTGACTCTCCTCTGAAGAGCGACAGCATGGGATCCTCAAAGCAACTCTCAAAAGATCTGAAAATGAAGATTGTTCAGTATCATGGTTTAGGGGAAGGCTACAAAAAGCTATCTCAGAGGTTTAAACTGTAAGGAATGTAATCAGGAAATGGAAGGCCACAGGCACAGTTGCTGTTAAACCCAGGTCTGGCAGGCCAAGAAAAATACAGGACTGGCATATGCGCAGGATTGTGAGAATGGTTACAGACAACCCATAGATCACCTCCAAAGACCTGCAAGAACATCTGGCTGCAGATGGTGCATTTGTACATTGTTCTACAATTCAGTGCAATTTGCACAAAGAATATCTGTATGGCAGGGTGATGAGAAAGAAGCCCTTTTTCTGTACTTATGCCACAAACAGAGTCACTTGTTGTATGCAAATGCTCATTTAGACAAGCCAGATTCGTTTTGGAACAAAGTGCTTTGGAATGATGAGACAAAAATTGAGTTATTTCGTCATAACAAAAAGCGCTTTGGTTTAGTTGCAGAAGAAGAACACCGCATTCCAAGAAAAACACCTGCTACCTACCATCAAATTTCGTGGTGGTTCCATCATGCTGTGGGGCTGTGTGGATAGTTCAGGGACTGGGGCCCTTGTTAAAGTCGAGGGTCGGATGAATTCAACCCAATATCAACAAATTCTTCAGGATAATGTTCAAGCATCAGTCACAAAGTTGAAGTTACACAGGGGTTGGATATTCCAACAAGTCAATGACCCAAACACAGTTTGAAATCTACAAAGGCATTCATGAAGAGGGAGAAGTACAATGTTCTGGAATGGTCGTCACAGCCCCCTGACTTGAATATCATTGAAAATCTATGGGATGATTTGAAGCAGGCTGTCCATGCTCGGCAGCCATCAATTTTAACTGAACTGGAGAGATTTTGTATGGAAGAATGGTCAAAAATACCTCAATTCAGAATCCAGACACTCATCAAAGGCTATAGGAGACGTCTAAAGGCTGTTATATTTGCAAAATGAGGCTCAACTAAGTATTGATGTAACATCTCTGTTGGGGTGCCCAAATTTATGCACCTGTCTAATTTTGTTATGATGCATATTGCATATTTTCTGTTAATCCAATAAGCTTAATGTCACTGCTGAAATACTACTGTTTCCATAAGGCATGTAATATATTAAAAAGAAGTTGCTACTTTGAAAGCTCAGCCAATGATAAACAAAAATCCAAAGAAATTAAGTGGGGTTCCCAAACTTTTTCATATGACTGTATCTTATGCAAGTGTGTATTACTTATTTATTGTATATGTTATTCATCATTACTCTTATTTTTTTGCTTTTCATTAATGATAACAATCACAATGGAATCCCAATGAATCGATGAGACTCAAAATGGACTTCTGTGTCATATCACTAATAAAAATTACTGTTACTCACCAAAAGAAAATTCCTGTAGATATCAAAGGAAATGCATCTATTTCTACAGCTATACAAAAATATGCAGAAACAGATGGGAAAAAGATGCTTTGATATACGAACATAATCCCTTTCATACTTCCTTCCTTGCAATATCCCTGCCCTAGCATGGATCAGAAACATTTTGCTTTACCCTTTTTAATCCAGATCAGTTCTGTCATACTACATAAGAAAGGCCTAAACCACAGGCATTAAAGTGATTTTCAGAAGTACTATATTTAAATCAATACCTTACTGTATAGTACATTGTTAAAAACAGTTGCTGATGAAACACACACAGACGTTTTAACAAAATCCTTATAAATGAAAATTTTGTTGATATTTTGGTGTGCCTTGATTAAAAATTATATATGCACTACTGGTGAAAAGTTTTAAAACACCTCAGAGTTTTTCTTCAAATTTATTCAAGTTAAAATGCAATGAATAACCTAAAATGGGGAACATGTAAGCAATAAATTGCCTGGTTTAAATTTAATATTTAGGTTAACAAAAACTGAAAAAGGAAATTTCAGAATATTACAAAAAGGTCTTTGGCAGACAAGGTCTAAGATGTTCTGCAACAATTAAAGTAAATTAAGCCTGCAAATTGAAGCAAACAATTTGCACAGCTGTCCTAATATCTGTTGATTACTTAAAGCTTTATTCTAACTGCATTCTAAATCTTTTGACCAGTAGTGTATTGTATATAAGAGAACTTCAAAGGGTTGAATAATGAAAACACTAAGAAACATCTACTATACCTCCTTGTCCTCCAGCTGCCATGGCCGGGACATTCATAGTGGCCAAGATGTTTTGCAGATCACTAAGCTGAATAGGCTGTGTTGGACTGCCAGCAGTAGTAGTGGCAGGGGTTGTGCTGGCAACGCTAGCTACAGGGGTAGTTGGGGTCACAGGAGAAGCTGCACTGGTTGTTGTTGTTGTTGGAGCTGCTGGGGTTGGAGCAGGAGCACAACTGATCCGATTTGACGATGATGTAGAGGAGGGTGTGACAGCAGCTGATTGGCTACGGGAACTGAAGACAAGATAAACTATTAAGAAACATCATTACAGAATGTATGCTTAAAAATACATCTGACCATATGAAAATCAAAATACCAAGCAGCACGAAGACCCTAGGTCAGCGTTTTTCAACCTTTAAGTATTTGCGACCCGAGTATTCATAGTAGTTTTGATCGCACCCCCCTAACGTTTTTTGAAACCTTAATAAAATTTATTCCTATATTTTTTGCTGCCGATACACCGCCACAAGTTTAAAATTTCCCTACAAATAGCAAAATTACGCCACATATGACCAATCACAGATTGAGAACCGCTGCTCTAGGTAACAGAAGCATCTTTACCTTGAGGAGGAATTGCTTGTAGGTGGTCCTCCACTGCTAAGAAGACTTGCCAATCCCGGTCCAGCCAGGGCACCAAGCCCACCTAATAAAAATCATCAACAATATTTACTAAACATTAGTGGTTTTTATTAACTGATAATCTAAATATTACTAAAGACCTGAAAATAAAAAAAGAAAGATACAAGAAACTTGAATAGGTTAGTCATGAAGCTTAAGGAAAATACTGATATAACAATACATAAATCTGTTGTATTAGGAATAAATAGAATACTTCAAACATTGTCCAGGAATTCAGAATAATGGTAGATGGACTGATGGAACAAGAGTATTGAATGCACTGACAGATATTGAATCAGACATAACATTTCACTAATTTGACCTGAAAAACACTTTGATTTGAATATAAATCAAAACTTGCATGCATACTTTTACCATCTCTTGATACAACATAATGATATGGCTGACAGGAATAGATCAAAACAAAGTAATAAATGCATTGTGGACAGAGTAAGAAACAGACGACATCAAGGTACCAAATTAGTTGTTTATGTATACGTGAAGTAGCAATACCAATGTGAAAAACAAATTGAATTTTATTTACATCCCTCTTTGTGTTGCATATTGTTACATGATTCAGGCAATAAGGTTAATTAGTGAAAATTGTTCTTTTTGCATCAAGTCTTCAGTGCATCAACTAAACAGCAGCGAAAGTTGATATTTTACACTTTGCACACTGTAACAAGTGGAAACAAGCACTGAGTGGTCAAATAAACTTATTGAACACAGCAATTCTTCAGCTAGTTAAAAGCTGCACTTAATATTCTATTTTGTTGCAGAAAAAATACATGGTTATCTTATTTTGACTGTTTTTCTGAATTACCACAAAAGCTTATTCATCAATTCATAAACCAGAGAAATAAGTCTTGAAATTATTATCCATTTTGCTTACCTAGCCCTCCCAATCCAGTCGGGCCAATCAGTTGCATTAACTGGTTATGGCTCATATTACCTAGAAGGCTTTGTAGACCACCTTCACCTAAAATAAAAATAAAAAAAAATTCTTGTATATTTCACATTTGCACTAATGAGTGAATATACTATGAAACATGTATACAGTCATGTGAAAAGTACACCCTATAAAATATTTTTTTTATATGTGGAGATAAAGATTTGATCTTCATTTTAACAATAATTTCAGATAATGATGATACAACAAATATCATGCCACATTTAAATTTTGTATTCCATTGTATAAATTTAAATAAGCATAAATGCAATTTCACATGTGGAAAAAAGTCCATACACAACTACATTTTACCAGTACCTCAAATACCTAAAACTGGAATCTAGTGCACGTAATTAGAACATTATTAGCAAAGGTTTTGTCTGAAGCGGTCTCATTTACACCTCAGACATTAAGTTTAGGTTGCTCTTTGTTGCTGAAGTACATGTAATCATTATACATGTCTAGATCGGAACAGCTCTCTGAGGCCTGCAAAAAGAAAGTTATAGATGCCTACAAGTCTGCAAAAATACTTTAAAAAGAACTCCAAACAACTGGAAATAAACCGCTACACTTTCTGTAATATAATAATATTTTCAAACTACTGACAACTTGTCCAGGCCAGGACGCCCCAGCAAGTTTAATCCAAAAGCAGAACACAAGATGCTGAAGTCTCCAAGAACCCTGAAATTTAATCATGGTACCTATGGGTAGCTGTATCTCTTGCAACTTTGGATGTCCAAGTACACAGGTTTACCATTAGAAAGAGGTCATACAAACTAGATCTACATAGGAAGTGTGCCAAGAGGAAACCTTTTCTGCCTGGAAAGAACGTCTAGACAAGAACCAGAGACATTTCTGGGACAAAGTGCTCTGGACAGACAAGGCGAAGTTATTCAGCACAGTACCAAAACCAAAGACAGCATTTGACCAGAACAACCCGATAACTGTAAAGCATGGTGGAAGAAATGTTATGGTTTGGGGCTGCTCTGCTGCAACAGAGGGTACAGCTCACTATCTCAGAATCCACTATGAAGTCTTCACTGTAGCACAAAGTGCTTGAGAATAACATGAGACAATCTGTCAAAAGATTTAAGCACAATCTAACATGAACCTTACAACATTACAATGATGTTAAGCATACCAGAAAATCTACTAAGGAAGAGCTAAAAAGAAAGAACTCCTCAAACATTGTACAGCTAAATGAATTCTTCATGTAGGACAGGAAAAACATTTCTCTCCGTCGATGTCAAAAAAATGGTAGACAGTTACAGGAAATGCCTACTTGAGGTTGTTGCTACCAAAGGCAGCAATACCAACTATTGGAATCACGGGTGTACATACTTATTCCACAGATTAAAAGGTTTATCTGTTCATTTTATATTGAACCAAACACTGCGAAGTCAAATTTCCACTGTTCTTTTTCAGATTAAATCACATTTGCCCTAGTATACTGTTTAGATGAAGATCAAATCTTTAGGTGTACATATTTTTTCACAAGCTCTCCTGTATAAAGTGTGGAATAGCAGTGATAACTATGCTGACCAGGAATTAAGAATATGGCAAAATAATGGAACATAACATTTATTAAAGGATGATTATTAATTTTAAACAGAATTTGCATCATGGTTTGTATCACTATGTTGACCAGTAATCAATTAAAACTAGAATAAAGCAAAATAAAGCAATGTAACATTTATTATTTATGATTATTCTTCTTAATTTAAAACAGAATTTGCATCATGGCAATGAAGTGCAGAGAGCCATTTTACAACTGAAAGTAAACTGAATTAATTCCAGGCCCAGTCACTCTTTTTGTTGAGTTCTCTCTCTGTGTCCAGGTATTTCAAATTTGTACAATATGCCAAAAAGTGGATTTTAGGTTCACCATTAATTATACCAGGTATAAACAAGTGGTGATATGTGTGCATGGAATGCACTCCTGTCCAGTGTTGGTTTTTGCCTTGTGACTAGAATTTCTACAATTGAATCCATCTTCCATGAACCAACAATGTACCGAACATGATTTGATTTGAGGACAACACTTAACTACTTTAATAACTTCATTAGCAAACTTGCTGTTTGCATAGTTAACTGATGGGATTTATACAACATTAAAAGTTGAAACTATAACAGTGAGCTTACAAATCAGTGTCATTGATAAAAATTCACAACAGAGAAATAAAAAAGGAAAGCTACAAAAACAGAGCTTTGGAAGCCGAGAATGGATTACAATTGCCAGGACATGTCATAGACTAGCCCCTGATGCAAGCCCTTTTCAGCAGTGCTGACCCATCATAGAGAGAAGGCTAAACATCCAACCAAGGGCTTTACCATAAATATCTTCCAGGACTTGTCAGTTGCAATGCCTTTAAAGTGCAAATATTTCACGATGTGAATTTGGGGTATGGGGTACTGCCAGGGTTTACATGTGGACTTCTTCCCCACAAAAGGATAAAACTGTACTAGTGTTCACAACGATAAAATAGCGCATTTCTCAGTACTCAAAGTGCTATGTAAATGTAATGAATTAATTATTATTATAAAATAAGAGACTACACTAGTGCTAGCTTCTGAAGGTGGCTAGGAATTATCTTTAAAATTACCAAAAAAACAAACAAACAAAAAAAACCAAAACACATTTAATAAGCTGTTAAGATTTAGCTATCATTCAAATATGAAAGATAAAAGTTAATCACATTGTTATGGAGGTCTATATTAACACAAGAAAAATTATCATAAACAAATCTTTATACTTGTTTTACGTACTTAATAACCTAAACCCCCAAATCAACTGACAACCACAGAATGACTGTACCAACAGGTTCTTTCTAAACCACATGTATTTGAAACTGTAACAAGAAAAAAGCAAAATCAAAAAGCATCAATTACTATAAAAATTCTGCCATGTATCAAAGGCATGATATTGCACCAGTATTTGTGTATGCAATCATGACTGAGCCAGATGAACTATGGTCTTTAGCAATCAGCAGCTATATGGGCCTTATTTGAGGTACAGGGACAAAAGACTATTCCCCAACAACAGGGTTAAATTTTGTTATAAATGCTTCAAGGGAATTCCAGTCTCACCTCAGGGTACACATCACAAATAACTTTGTTTTAAAGTACACTTTTATTTTCTAGACCGCCTGGTCACAAATCTGATAATGTCTTTAGCTAAATCTACCATCTTTAACAGTATGACCATTTGCTACTCTGTTGGTGATGAGCGATTACTTCCAAAACATGGTACACTAGAATTGACTGACTGTGCACCCTATAGTGTATGGTATGCTATTTAATATAATGAATATTAGAAGCTGATACACCACAATAAACATATAATTAGTCTCTATCATCCCTTGTAAATATTTTATTTTTATGTAATATACTATACATCCATACAAAAAACACAGTGAGACTTTACTAGTACACAGGTATGGATTTTTTTTCCTATTACTTGTCAACACTAGATTACCCTGCCTGTCTCCTCCTACCCAGTAGTGCGTTAGAATACTGACACCCTTTAATGTCATTTGGTTTCAATAATTTTGTTTTAGAAGAATTCCATTTGAGAAATTTTCCTTAAAGTAATTAATGTTAATTTAGAATGTTTAGTCTTTATAATAATTACTAATATATTCACAATTGTTGCACATGTTCATTTCTAAATATAACTTGAAATTATCCAACAGAAATAATGCAAATGATTAACAACAATGAGAGCTAATAATGTAAATGACATGCAATCCTTTCATCTAAGTAATCATACATGGTATCAGCTTCATTATAAAGTTTTCTCCAAGTGTGATACAAGTACTCTGCCTTTAAGTACAATCCACTCAAAATGTAAAAAGAGAGTGTCCATATATAAAAAAAAAACATTTGGTAAATGAAGGCAAATCATTATGTATGGAAAAGTTAAGTATAATTACAAAATGTCAACTGACATATTGATTATGGAAAAATAACATTATTTTTTAAAGCATTCCAACTTCACAGAAAACACCCACAGGCTGCCCTCAGGGTTACAAATGTGTTCCATTCCTACATATTTATCTTATTCATTATTGCCAGAATCAACAAAATAAATGCTTCAACCAGATTCTTAATTGTCTCAAAATATGTGCATCAATGAATAAGTACAAGTCGAAGCAATCACTTCATTGTACGCAATAATAAGCATAAAATTAAAATGGGTAGACACCAATACATTGGTAACAAAACCTAGGCTTCACATAACCACGTGAACATGTGGCATTCATTATTAATCCCGCTTCTTGAATGGCCTTTTCCAAGTCTGGCATCCGTCACCAGAGTAAACTACAACAGTGTAAAGTCAAAAGGAAAACTCAGTAAAATAGAGCTTGAAAAACCATAATACAACATGGTATAGACTGGGAGCTGAAGATTAGTCGATCAACCAGTATCAATGGAGAGTACAACGAATGCAACATCACTATCACCAACAGGTGATGCTCACAAGGTTATAGTAATAGCCGTGTTACCATGGGCAGTACATTAGGTCACGATGACATCTACCACTCTTGAGACTATTCCAGTGAGAGTTGCATCTTTACAGTGGGCCATTCTTAAGAAAGATGATGCATCAATTTTGGTAGCAGGAGGAAGAAGAGGCTACCTACAGCAAAGGACGTGGATCTGAAAAGCCCAGTTATATGAATGCACATCAAGATAATCACAGACTAAATGGTCACAACAGGAGCATGAGAGCCACTGAAACACCAGAAGTGTCCCACTCAGATCATATGCATTTGTCTTTTGAAACAAAATCTGGATGATTGTCACTCACTAGTCACTGTCATACACATCTACAGAAGCACTTCCAACAGGCTGGTAGGAGAAAGGAATTGTGATTTGACATCGGTAGTGAAGAGTATATTCTGGGAACGAGTAAAATCCGTGTATGTGTCCAACAGAGACCTCCTGAGTGGGCACGTCTACGGTGTACATGCCTATGATACAAGGGAGCCCATGCTGGTCATCATCATGTAGGGTATCACCAGATACAGTTTTCATTTGCATTTGGTATCCGTGGAGTGGTTACTAAACAGCATTACCTAGGTCAGGGACTCCAATCCAGCCAGAGATGCTGTTTCTGCATGAAATATGAGATATGTTCATCCGGCAGGACAATACTTATGTGTATTCCACCCATGCAATTCAATGTGTGTTCAGAGGATTGGACACTATGTTTTCCTTTGTCCAGTCACTGGTAAGAAAGTCTCTTTCCACATGTGGAATAAGTTGACATTCCCAAAGGAGAACACTGGTCATCTTTATAATCATTTCAATTAGCAGTCCTGTATTACACCACAGGGAGGCTACACCCAATACTGACGGGAGTATGCTGTAAAACGTTACACTGCTTTTACCAAATAAGCCACATCACACCACAGTGTGTGAATAATCATGTTATTAATACAAAGAGGATGTATTTTTTGGAGAAGTCTCATTTCTACTCATGTGTTAATATAAAAAAGTAAATTTTTATAACCTCCCAATGCAGACAGTTCATGACCACCACTTCCTCCACTTCCTAAAGCACCAGGCATCGGAGGGTTGTTCAAATATTCATTCACTTTGCGGCAGTACTCATCATCTTTATCTGTTTTGGGCTCCTAATAAAATTTAGAAATAAAAAAAAGGTTTATACATACAATTATATATGTTTGGTCTAAACTTTCTAAATACAAAAAAAAGCCTCTATTGTGTACAAGATTAGAAGAAAATAAACCGAGGACTGAAATACAAAATGCTGGCAAACAGTTATAACAATATCATCCTTTCCTTTCTACAACTACAGTATCTGATCTTGTTTAATATTAGTTTAATTTAGCACCCGTTTGAGTACCTATCATCAGAGCACAGGTGTATGCCAAAAAACATTATTCTGAACAACCACCTTAGCACACAACTGCAGTGATGCCTATATTATACATGTTAAACTTTTTGCAATAAGCGCCTTGAGCATGGGAAAGGTGCCATATAAATAAAATGTGTGAATATTATATATATACAGTACTGTGCAAAAGTTTTAGGCAGGTGTGAAAAAAAATGCTGTAAACAAAGAATGCTTTCAAAAATGGAAGTGTTAATCATTTATTTTCATCAATCAACAAAATGCAGTGAATGAACAAAAGAGAAATCTAAATCAAAATCAATATTTGGTGTGACCACCCTTTGCCTTCAAAATAGCATCAATTCTTCCAGGTACACTTGCACACAGTTTTTGAAGGAACTCGGCTGGTAGGTTGTTCCAAACATCTTGGAGAACTAACTACAGATCTTCTGTGGATGTAGGCTTCCTCATATCCTTCTGTCTCTTCATGTAATCCCAGACACACTCGATGTTGAGATCAGGGCTCTGTGGGGGCCATACCATCACTTCCAGGACTTCATGATTTCTTCTTTACGCTGAAGATAGTTCTTAATGACTTTGGCTGTATGTTTGGGGTCGTTGTCCTGCTGCAGAATAAATTTGGGGCCAATCATACGCCTCCCTGATGGTACTGCATGATGGATAAGTATCTGCCTGTATTTCTCAGCATTGAGAACACCATTAATCCTGACCAAATCTCCAACTCCATTTGCAGAAATGCAGCCCCAAACGTTCAAGGAACCTCCACCATGCTTCACTGTTGCCTGCAGACACTCATTATTGTACCGCTCTCCAGCCCTTCGACAAACTGCCTTCTGCTACAGCCAAATATTTCAAATTTTGACTCATCAGTCCAGAGCACATGCTGCCATTTTTCTGCATCCCAGTTCCTATGTTTTCGTGAATACTTGAGTCGTTTGGCCTTGTTTCCACGTCGGAGGTATGGTTGTTTGGCTGCAACTGTTCCATGAAGACCACTTCTGGCCAGACTTCTCCGGACAGTAGATGGGTGTACTTGTGGGTCCCACTGGTTTCTGCAAGTTCTGAGCTGACAGCACTGGTGGACATCTTCCGATTTCGAAGGGTAATAAGCCTGATGTGTCTTTCATCTGCTGCACTAAGTTTCCTTGGCTGACCACTGTGTCTACGATCCTCAACGTTGCCCATTTCTTTGTGCTTCTTCAAAAGAGCTTGAACAGCATATCTTGAAACCCCAGTCTGCTTTGAAATCTTTGTCTGGGAGAGACCTTGCTGATGGAGTATAACTACCTTGTGTCTTGTTGCTGTGCTCAATCTTGCCATGACATGAAACTGTCTTCCACAACCTCACCTTGGTAGCAGAGTTTGGCTGTTCCTCACCCAGTTTTAAGTCTCCTACACAGCTGTTTCTGTTTCAGTTAATGACTGTGTTTCAACCTACGTGTGACATTGATGATCATTAGCACCCGTTTGGTATAATTGGTTGATCATACACCTGACTAGAATCCTACAAAATCCTTGACTTTGTGCAAGTGTACCTAGAAGAATTGATGCTGGTTTGAAGGCAAAATGTAGTAACACCAAATATTGATTTGATTTAGATTTTTCTTTTGTTCGCTCACTTTGCATTTTGTAAATTGATGACAATAAACAATCATTATTTATATTTCTGAAAGCATTCTTTGTTTACAGCATTTTTCACACCTGCACAGCACTGTGTATATATATATATATATATATATATATATATATATATATATATATATATATATATATATATATATATATATATATTTGAAATAGTTTACTGTCAAATAAATGCAAAGAGTACACGACACGTGTTTCGCCCTCATTCTGGGCTCATCAGGTGTACACACTCCACTGCACTCCCTCTCGGGAATCGAACCTCGGACGTCGCCTCTGACGCTGACGTCCGAGGTTCGATTCCCGAGAGGGAGTGCAGTGGAGTGTGTACACCTGATGAGCCCAGAATGAGGGCGAAACACGTGTCGTGTACTCTTTGCATTTATTTGACAGTAAACTATTTCAACTATTCTATGATCTGCTCTTCACAAACTGAGGGCACCGTGGCGGATGTTAGCAGATTGCTGGCCAACCACAAAGCGTTACCTGGTAGGTAACCACCCACACTATCAGATTGTGACACAGACTTCGAATGCCGTGAATGTAATTACCCCGATCTACATGCTGTCAAATAAACGAACCACACGCCGTGGCGCAACGTTAGGGGCATCGCCTCTGACGCTGACGTCCGAGGTTCGATTCCCGAGAGGGAGTGCAGTGGAGTGTGTACACCTGATGAGCCCAGAATGAGGGCGAAACACGTGTCGTGTACTCTTTGCATTTATTTGACAGTAAACTATGACCTGCTCTTCACAAACTGAGGGCACCGTGGCGGATGTTAGCAGATTGCTGGCCAACCACAAAGCGTTACCTCGTAGGTATCCACCCACACTATCAAATTGTGACACAGACTTTGAATGCCGTGAATATATAATATATATATATATATATATATATATATATATATATATATATATATATATATACACATACACACACACAAATACACACATATATATAAAACACCATGTCCTGCACTACATAAAACAGCCAATACAACTCACAAAATTCTAACAGGTTTGAATACAAACTTAGTGAAAACACTCAGTCCCTTTTCGTGTTCTCCACATGATTGGGGTAACTGCGACTTACTCAGTGGTAGTCTGAATTGCCTAGTTATTATATAAACACAAACAGCATTTTTAATATTGTATTGATATAATGCAAAGTACACAGTTATAGTACAATTTTCTTTTTTGAGGATTGTAAGGGTCATATAGTGGATCTGATAACATGGTTTAAATAAGCAAATTTAAGTTTGAAATAGTTTAATAATAGTTTAGAATTCAATAAAACTAGACCATGATGGATTGAAAGTGTTTTTTTCCTACAATTTTCTTTATATAACATCAGCTTTAACACATAATTCTTTACAAACAGGTATTGCTCTAGAAAGAAGAATTGGGTTGCAGAAGATTATTTGCTAGTAATAAGATTTTGTGATTCAGGTTCATTACTATCAACTCATGACTGGAAACAGGATCTACACTAAATAAAATCATTTAAGGTTAGTCATCACAGATCACAAATGTAAGTAATTAAATCAGAAGCAGCATTTTGACTGCAGGCATTTACGATTTTAGGTTATAGATAGATAGATAGATACTTTATTAATCTCAAGGGGAAATTCACATTATGTTGTAGAAACTACTTAATATAAATCAAGGAACATTATGGTTAGACAATGAAATGCACTAGTGCGAGGTCACCATCTATAATAATAAATAAATAAATAAATAATTTTAAACCACAGCAGGCCACACAGAGGAGAGTAACCAAGTGAACCTCGTGTCTGAAGGGCAAGTAATACTCTGAGAGGCTTGCAGAGTGAAATCTCTCATAAGGGAAACTACCCGGTGACCTAATTCAGGCCTTTACAATTCTCAAAAACAAAAATAAAATGAACCCAGGAGAGTTCTGTCAACAGATTGTGTAATCAGGAACACCACTGGAAATTAAGGGGACAGGTGCTTCCTAGTTTCAGTTTTATACACTTCTTCACACAAAGACTTGTGGAATCTGGAACAAGTAGTAGCTAAAGCAAAAACTTTGAAATGCTTAAAAAGCAGCTGGATGAGATATTAGGACAGCTTAAAAGGGATACAGTCACATTTTTCAACTTTTTAATAGTGTAAAATATACTTTCACGTGGTGAACGGCTCAAAATCCCAAGCATCACCACAGCAGCGCCAGCCAGGCCGTCTATGACCTAACCTTCCCCTAAATGTTATGTCGATTCTTGGGATTTGAGATGCAACCAAACTTTTGATTTATTTTAATCATATAATATGAAATAAAATATTCAAAAATCAAACCAGTCCTTTTGATGTCTTGGGGAGTAAGGGTAGGGTTGCCAATAATATACTTACAGTACATGTATGAATTTTATATATT